>NC_068329.1:9773333-10075238 GCF_000147395.1 Oryza glaberrima
GTATCGCGAGTTTTGATAGATTAAAGTTTAGCCATTGCTACTTGCTTGCAGCGCGCGTGTCGGCTAGACCGTCCGTTTGCTTGTTCTTCGGAACTCCAACTTATCATTTGTATTAAATTCCTATTTGCAATATCAGATTGCTTTTATCTTGTTCTTGCTTGTTTCTTCGATTTGCTTGCAGGAATAGGGTTGATCTGCACCAGCAAGATCAACAATCCACGGAGAGGTGTATCGATCGCTAAGGCGCAACACAACGTCTCGTACGGTTGTAGTCGGATCGTCAACGTTTCTCCCAAATCGTAGTTATCACAACTCACTGAAAGATCGGGCCAACAACAGCCTTGAGTGTCGAGAGGAACTCAGGGTTCATCACTGAACAAGATGATCGAGATGCTCATGATCGTCTACCGCTATGCAACAATCGTAGAGGTATGGGCGGCCACCGCCGACACGAGGTACGCAACCATGATGATGTTTTTTCTAAAATTAAATTTAAGATACATCCTTTTGATGGAAATATGATCCTGATGCGTACCTTTCTTGGGAGATTGCTGTTGACCAAAAGTTTGCATGCCATGAATTTCCTGAGAACACTAGAGTTAAAGCTGCTACTAGTGAGTTCACTTAGTTTGCTTCGGTTTGGTGGATAGAACATGGCAAGAAAATTCCTAATAACATGCCACAAACATGGGATGCTTTGAAATGGGTCATGCGGGCAACATTTGTTCCTTCTTACTATGCACGTGACTTGCTGAATAGGTTGCAACAATTGAGACAGAGTGCAAAAAGTGTAGAGGAATATTATCAGGAGTTACAAATGGGCTTGCTTTGTTGTAATTTAGAGGAAACAAAGGACGCTGCTATGGCTAGATTTTTGGGTGGTTTAAACCGCGAGATTTATGACATCATAGACTACAAATATTACACTAATATGGCCCTCCAGTTAGCTCTACGACAAAGGATGCTCAGCCAGCAGCGAGTGCTTCTTCAATGGCATTCACGGGCAGAACAAGAGATGTTCAGTGCTGCCACCGTTGCAAGGGCTTTGGGCATGTGCAGCGTGATTGCCCTAGCAAGCGAGTTTTGGTAGTAAAAAATGATGGTGAGTACTCGTCTACTAGTGATTTCGATGAGGATACACTTGCTTTGCTTGAGGCTGACCATATAGATAATGAGCCACCTGAAGAGCATATTGGGGCTGAAGATGCGGATCGTTATGAGAGCCTCATTATGCAGCGTGTCCTCAGCGCACAAATGAAGAAGGCGGAGCAAAATCAGCGACACATGTTGATCCAAACAAAGTGTGTCATCAAATAGCATTCTTGTCGCATGATCATTGATGGAGGTAGCTGCAATAACTTGGCTAGCAGCGAGATGGTGGAGAAGCTTGAACTCAGCGCCAAACCGCACCCACATCCATACTACATCAATGGCTGAACAACAGTGGTAAGGCAAAGGTAACAAAACTAATTTACATTAATTTTGCAATTGGAAATTACCATGATGATGTTGAATGTGGTGTTGTGCCCATGCAAGCATGTAATATTCTGCTAGGTAGACCTCAGCAATTTGACAGGGATTCTATGCATCATGGTAGGTCAAACCAGTATTCTTTTCTATACCATGATAAGAAAATTGTGTTGCATCCCATGTCTCCTAAAGATATTTTGCGTGCTGATGTTGCTAAAGCTGCCAAATCCAAGGGTGGGAGTCATAAAAATGCCCAATCTGCTAGCAAGAAAACTGAGATCAATTTGAAAACAAAGTGTTTACTAGCTACTAAATCTGATATTAATGAATTGATTACCTTACCTTCGGTTGCCTATGCTTCGGTATGCAAAAATGCTTTTTTTCACTTCACGATATGCAGTATTCTTTTCCCCCCTGTTGTTTCTAACATTTTTTAGGAGTACTCTTATGTGTTTCCCAAGGAAGTACCACCGGGGTTGCCACCGGTGCGTGGAATTGAGCATCAAATCGACTTGATCACAGGTGCTTCACTACCCAACTGTGCGCCATACCGAACCAACCCTGAGGAAACCAAGGAGGTTCAGCGTCAAATTCAGGAATTGCATGATAAAAGGGTACGTATGCGAGTCTCTTAGTCCATGTGTGGTTGCGGTGATTTTGGTACCAAAGAAAGATGGATCATGGTGTATATGTGTTGATTGTAGAGCTATTAATAATATTACCATTAGATTTCGTCATCCTATTCCTAGGTTAGATGATATGCTTGATAAATTGAGTGGCTCTACTGTGTTCTCTAAAGTCGATTTGCATAGTAGTTACCACCAGGTTCGTATGAAGTTGGGGAATGAATGGAAAACAACCTTTAAAACGAAGTTTGGGTTATATGAGTGGTTAGTGATGCCTTTTGGTTTAACTAATGCACCAAGCACTTTCATGAGGTTGATGAATGAGGTTTTGTGTCCTTTCATTGAAAAATTTGTGGTGGTCTACTTTGATGATATTCTGATTTATAGTAAATCTTTAGAGGACCATCTTGATCATTTACATTTTGTTTTTAATGCTTTGTGTGTTGCACGTTTGTTTGGTAACCTTGAGAAGTGTTATGTTTGCATCGAACGAGTCCCGTTTCTTGGCTATGTTGTTACTCCAAAGGGGAATGAGGTTGATCAAGCCATGGTTGAGGCAATTCAGAGTTGGCCGACTCCTAAAACGGTCTCACAGGTGCGGAGCGTTCTAAGACTCGCGGGGTTCTATCGCCGCTTTATGCGGGATTTTAGCACCATTGCTGCACCATTGAATGAGCTTACAAAGAAGGGAGTGCTTTTCACTTGGAGCACATCACAAGAGAACGCCTTCCACATTTTGAAAGATAAGTTGACCCATGCACCTCTGCTCCAACTTCCCGATTTAAAAAGACTTTTGAACTTGAATGTGATGCTAGTGGGATTGGATTGGGTGGTGTTTTGCTACAAGAAGGAAAACTTGTTGCATATTTGTGACATCCTGGCCCATTTAGGATAAGGCCTATGTGGCCCATGTGAGCTGTGTGCGCATGTTTAGTACCACCTTGCTAGTTTAGCATGAGTGAAACCAACTTATATGGCCTCTCCCCTCCAACCATGTCACTTTCGGGTTAACCCTTTTACACGAAGCGAGGACGAAAGTGTAAGCGAGGTGGTATGTGTAAGTGAGCCCGCCCGTCTGTTGGGCTGGGCTACGCGGTTCTAGAGGGAGGGCTGTTACAAATGGTATTAGAGCTGACCCTCGCGATTGCACACATGGGTCAGTGTGCGGGCATATGGCACATGTGGGCTCTATGTGAGGCACATATCATGGCATATGGCGTACAAACGTGCGCTAAGAGGGGGCGTGTTCCTGGACATTTGCCTGTGTGGCTGGGTAAGTTGGACCAACAGGGATGTCGGGTCCTTTGAGGGGGGCAGGGGGGAGGGGTGTATGTGACATCCTTGCCCAATTAGGATGAGGCCTGTGTTGCCCATGTGAACTGTGTGCACATGTTTAGTACCACCTTGCTAGTTTAGCATGAGTGGAACTAATTAATAAGGCCTCTTTCCTCCAACCATCTCACTTCCGTGTTAACCCTTTTACACTAAGCGAGGACGAAAGTGTAAGCGGCGTGGTATGTGTAAGTGGGCCCACCCGTCGGTTGGGCTGGGCTGCGTGGTTCTGGAGGGAGGGCCTGTTCTGAATTATTCGGTTCTGGAGGGAGGGCCTGTTCTGAATTATTCTACTTATTATAAGGAATTGTATGCTCTTGTGTGAACTTTAGAAACATGGCAGCATTATTTGTGGCCCAAGGAATTTGTCATACATTCTGATCATGAGTCTTTGAAGCATATTCGTAATCAAGGGAAACTGAACCGTAGACATGCTAAATGGGTTGAATTTATTGAATTTTTTCCTTATGTTATCAAACACAAGAAAGGGAAGGAAAATACCATTGCTGATGCATTGTCTAGGAGATATACTTTGTTCACACAACTTGACTATAAGATTTTTAGCCTCCAAACTATTAAAGACCGATATGCGCATGATGTTGATTTTAAAGATGTGTTGCTGCATTGTAAGGATAGAAGAACATGGAACAAATTCATCTTCAATGATGGGATTGTTTTTAGAGCTAACAGGCTATGCCTTCTAGCTAGCTCCATTAGCTTGTTGTTGTTGTAGGAAGCGCATAGAGGTGGTTTGATGGGACATTTTGGTGCCAAGAAGACGGAGGACATCCTTGCTAGTCATTTCTTTTGGCCAAATATGAGAAGAGATATGGAGAGATTTGTTGCTCGCTGCACTACATGTCAAAAGGCTAAGTCACGCTTAAATCCACATGGTTTGTATATGCCTCTCTCTGTTCCTATTGTTTCTTGGAAAGATATTTCAATAGATTTTGTGTTGGGATTGCCTAGGACTAAGAGGGGGCATGATAGCATTTTTGTGGTTGTGGATATATTTTCTAAAATGGCACATTTCATACCATATCATAAAACTGATGATGCTACTCATATCGCTGATTTGTTCTTTCGAGAAATTGTTCACTTGCATGGTGTGCGAAACACAATTGTTTCTGATCGTGACACTAAATTTCTTAGCTATTTTTGGAGAACTTTGTCGGCCAAATTGGGGACTAAGGTTTTGTTTTGTACTACTTATCATCCCCAAACTGATGGACAAACTAAAGTTGTGAATAGAACCTTGTCTACTATGATCAGGGCTGTTTTGAAGAAAAAAATATTAAGATGTGGGAAGAATGCTTGCCTCATATTGAATTTGCTTATAATCGTTCCTTGCATTTTGCTACAAAGTTGTGCCCATTTCAGATTGTGTATGATTTGTTGCCTCGTGCTCCAATTTATTTGATGCCTTTGCAATCTTCTGAAAAATTGAATTTTGATGCTAAGCAATGTACTGAGTTGATGTTAAAACTGCATGAGACAACTAAAGAAAACATAGAGCGCATGAATGCTAAGTATAAGTTTGCTGGTGACAAAGGTAGGAGGGAATTGAATTTTGAACCTGGAGATTTAGTTTTGTTGCATTTGCAAAAAGAATGGTTTCCTGATCTGAGAAAATCTAAATTGATGCCTAGAGCTGATGGACCATTTAAAGTGTTAGCAAAGATTAATGAGAATGTATATAAGCTTGATTTGCCTGCAGATTTTGGGGTTAGTTCCACATTTAACGTTGCAGATTTGAAGTCGTATTTGGGAGAAGAAGATGAGCTTGAGTCGAGGACGATTAAAATGCAAGAAGGGGAGGATGATGAGGACATCAACACCATTGATACATCCACGTCCCCACAAGTACAACTTCATGGTCCTATTACCCGCGCTCATGCACGTCAAATCAACTATCAGGAGAGTTCATTCTTGAGTTCATGTTCCACTTCTTTATACCCCGGAGATATGTGCACTCTTGTTTTACTCAGGAACAATGGAGAGGATACAAAGGGGAGAGGATTCACGCGGGTTGGATTCGGATTGCAGGACAGCGCCAACTTCTGATGGCCGCCACGACTTCATGCAAACTCCGATTTGGGCGTGCAAGTACTTCACGGAAAGCTTATCAAGTCTACTTTCAAATGGATCTAGCCACATGTCCATATCAGTTATGGAGCAGCCGCAATTGTCGTTTTACTACCGAGTGTTTTTTGTTCACGGTGCTACATCACCTCTTTTGGGTCCAATGGATTGTTTATAAGTTGGGCCCATTAGGGGCGCATCCTAGGGTTAGAGCACGACCCTGTGGTCATTCTCCCCCTCTTCTTATACCCTAGCGGGTTCATATCAACCAGCATGAAAGTGAGCTGTAAGCCTGTAAAAATCTTTAGTAATGATATACCAACATTTCTTCAAGAAATAACCATTAAACCCATTTGGCAAAGGTCTTTATCAGAAAGATTATGTTAATCAAGCTAGAGAAAGGATATACAAGACTGTCCAAAATTATTGGATGTGAGAATAGATCTAACAAATCAAAACCCATTGTGGAAAAAGTAGAGATCCTCATTCTATTCTTAAAACTAGACTTACATTTTGCTTATGCAAATAAATAACCTATCCAGACTGATCACAGATCTGCAAGACGATATTTATTCTAAATCTTTTTTAGTAATGGACTGAAAAAAATTAGTATTCTACCCTCCAAGCATCATCCATCTGTTATGCATCTTTTCTTATAGTAAAGTTTTTCGATTTTGGGGTTTTTTCATCGTAGTTTTTTTTCAACTGGTGCTTTTAGATCGTTAAGAACATGTATACATAAGATTTATTCACAAATCATTTTTCATTTACGAATATGTCGTTTCACTTTTTCCTCCAATATGCCAAGCGATGGGCCTAAAAATTTGTCAAAAAACAAGTGTGACAAAAAGAAGTGTGACAAAAAAGGAGGTATCTTATTAGCGCATGATTAATTAAGTAAGAGCTAGAGAAGACTTAAAATATAAATTAATATGATTGTTTAAAGTAATTTTCTTATATAATGTTCTTAGAAAGAATGTTTAGCAGTTGAGGAAGCGTGCACATGGAAAATGAAAGGGTAAAAGTTGGAAAAAAAAAGGAGGCTAACAAAGGTAGAAGTTGGAAAAAAAAAGGAGGCTAGCAAAGGTTACAATGGTGTGAGATGAAACAGAACTTTACCACAAAATAATGTCTTAGCATGGTCTAATCATGAGAATGCATTAGAAATCTTATCTATATATTAAGTTTATGGTTAAGTATACACTAGTCCAGCATAAGTTACATATAACATAGGCTTGATGACATCATTTTATAGTACTACCCTACTTGTAATAAAAAAATAGATTGCAACTAACTTAGATAATGCAATCATCAATATTTATTTCATCCCAAAACAAATTAATGTTCTACTTTCATTCAGTAAATGGAAGCAATTGAGTTGGAAGCAATAAAACCTAGGGCGACTGATATCTCTGATGCATACTACCATATCAAGCAACATGGCCCATTTAGGTTGAACTTTCAATACAACTTATTAATTAAGAGTTTAATCTTGTAGTAGTATATTGAAATGGTTTCTGAAGGAACAATATTATAGCGTATCAAAAATCATCCCCAAAATACTCGTCAAAAATATTTCTCCAAGACCTCTCTAGTTTGAGGATTTCAACCTCTCCACGTGCCCAAAAACAAATACGGTTGTCGCTTCATTCATGGCAAGACAAAAACATCCAAATTGCGAAATTTAAATTGTGGATGGAGAGAGAGGATGCAAGAACTGAAATTAAATTTCATAACTTCAGAAAATATTCATTACAAAAGTGTTGAAAGAAAACACTCAAAGACAAGCAAACATACAACTTCACATATGTTTGATTTTAAACTATCCGAAAGCGGCAAACTCTCACAAAGAGGCGCGCAAGGGACACAACAAACACTAGCATCCATCTCCCTATTTATAGGCTAAACCCCCTAAACATTATCCAAATGTCCTTAGGGAGAAACCCTAACTCATCTGAAATCTTAGCCGTCCCACTACTACCACCACTAAAAGTCATGCAATCTTTCGCCTCAAGCCCTATTATCCCATAACCACTCAATCCTATAGTAGAGAACCATGATGTAGCACTAATAGATTCTTTCTTAAAAAAAGTAAACCATAAAGAATGTTTTGGAAAAAGTGTGTGCTACATTATTTTTGCAACAATATCTATTATATATTAAAAGCCTACTAAACTTCCTACAAACTCTCTCAACCTGCCAAGTGACACTCCTACAAATGCTTCTAAGTCGCTATGTGGCACTCTAATAAATTAAAAAAAATCCTAGAATGTAAAAACAAAACAAAATATCTATCTTTCGATTTCCACTTAAATCGGTGGGCCCATAATTTTAACCATTAGATTAGAAACAAAACAAGTACACGGCAAGAAAAAGGCAAGCATTGGTGGTTCTGGATGGTTCTTTTTCTCTATAGCGCTAACCACCGCGACGCACTTCATTCCAAAGGAAGAGATACGCGGCTGTGTTCGTTACTTGAGGGTTGGGAACCCATCTCCCTGAACGGAAAATGGAATAGTCCATTAGTGCGTAATTAATTAAGTATTAGCTATTTTTTTAAAAAAATAGATTAATTTGTTTTTTTAAGCAACTTTCGTATATAAACTTTTTTAAAAAAAACACACCATTTAGCCGTTTGAAAAGCGTGCGCGTGGAAAATGAGGGAGAGAGATTGGCAACTAGAATTTCCGAACACAGCCTCATGTTATTACCAAAAATAGTACCGTATACTCTCTCTCTCCCTCATGTACATCATTCGAAAAAGAAGACTCCATGTAGTTCATGCACTATTGCACCACTACTAGTAGTATTCTTTTTATAAAACTATTTATATCATTTAAACAGAATATTATTTTAAAGATCCTTTTGAACCATCATACTTGTTGGTATTTCTTAACGACATTAATAGAAATATAATTCTCACAAATGGCGCAGAAATACTCCTGGTATATTATGATTACAGAGTTTATCCGTAAGCGCACGGATATACCATTGTAGCATTTCACCCGAGAGTATTCCAAGGGTATCGTATTTATTTTATCCCGTGGGAAGATCATGTAGAAACAGCTTGATTAATAATTTATATATTACTTGTGATAATCATATTCTAAGCAGGGGTTAAGATAATCCAAGGGTCGAGTGACACACAAGCATTAACTACTCGTTCTCATAATATATCATCTAAGTTAAGTGGATAGAAAAGAGAAAGAAAATCTATTCCTATACTTCTAATATACATAGTATACATACATTCTAGTTAACTGATATACTAGCTAATACCCTCTATCCGATGCCCTCCTGGTACTTCGAGAAGCCACCCCTGACTGTCGAGTTCCTTACGACAACCCGTCATGACCATACAACCGGGGCTAAATACGGAGGAATACCCTCCCCAGGAAATTAACTTAGGATTATATACCAGCGCGGAGGAATACCCGTACTGAGCTGTCACAATTAGCGGCCCACCTCTCATCCGCAATATATAACCCGAAATAATGATATCCCGTAATCTAGACACCACGTCTAAACTACCAGATACTACTCTAATATCATCGTCGTGACATAGAGTAATTGCATAAGCAAACATTATACCCGCACCAAAGCATCTCCCAGACAAGCTAGCCGTATATTCAGTATAACATAAACATAATGTAAAGTAGGCATTCATATACTCAGAAAGTATTCCAATACCATAAATGTATAAAGAAGAGTATTCTAATAAAAGTACAAAGCTTACAAAAGAGAAGAGAGAAGCTATTAGAGCCATACCCGAACTCTTCCGAAGGCTTCCGGACTCCTGATTTCTACTCTATTCCTATTCCACCAGCTAGATACTACTAAACTAAACTTGAGAGAAATGAAAAGCTATTGCTTGAGGTGTGTGTTGAAGTGAAGAGAGTGAGCTCCTTATATAGGGGTAGTTATGACGGTTGTGGACCCGAAGTACCCCGCAACCGCCATCAGGAGAAGATCTGGAGCGTCTCTGCCAAACCCCACATCCAACGGTGGAGAAATGGGTTCGGCCAAACCACCAGGTTCGGCCGAACCTGGGGCTGGCCCAACCAGCCCACAATTTGGCTGGTGGCCTCCTGGAATTCTCTTCTCCGCAGATTTATGAATTTTGGCCCAATTCATCGTGTCAACTCGTCAACTCTGAGTTCTTGGCCCATTCATAGATAAGTCTGGTGCTCGACATCGTCCGATTGATTTATCATTTGCGTTGACGTCAATTCTCCTCCATTTTATTGTCATTCTCTGCAAAAGGTTAGTATACCTAATACTAGTGGAATATTATTATTCTAACATGTTTATGCATTGCAAGCATGGCTAGTTCTCCTCTATTTTGGTAATATTGACGGTCGAAACTGATCAATAACGACCGTCAACAATACTTCACTCGAACAACCTCATATTTTCGCTTATGCTTATACTTATCAGCCAAAATTTTGAATTTTCAACTTTAAATTTGGAGCTGATTTCGGGGTTTTTGATTGTAGTTTATTTTTCAGCCTGTGCTTTTAGATCGTTAAGAATAAGTATATAAAAGTTTTTTTTCTCAAATACGCAGGAGAGTACATAAAAGTTTTATTCACAATTTTTTTTGTTTGCAAATACATTATTCGCTTTTTCCTCTAATATGCGAGACGACGTGGCTAAAAATTTGTCACAAAACAAGCGTGACAAAAAAATGAGGTACCTTGTTAACGTACGATTAATGAAGTATGAGCTACAAAAGATTTAAAATATTAATTAATATGATTTTCTGAAGCAACTTTCTAAATGTATTTTTAAAAATAAGTTCAGGAAGCGTGCGTATGGAAAACGAAAGGGTGGAAGTGGGAAAAGAGGAGAAATGAATGCAGCCTAAGTTTACCTTTCTCGCCAAAAAAATATCTACATTATTTACTGATGTTAAAGAAGATATAATTGCTAATAGGGATGATTTAGATATTATATAGTATAAATCTAAGAAATAGCATAAATGTTTATCAAAGCAACATAGTATAAATCTAACAAATAGCATAAATGTTTATCAAAGCAACACCATTCAAGAAATTTTATGGAGAACTCGTACTTTAGATGTCATTTATATGTCTTGTCAAGCGTAGCCTACGATGCATGGCCGTGCTTCACACGGGCTACTTTTGTAGTTAAAGAAAAATGCTTGTATTTGATATGGTCCGAGTAGTACTTCATAATTCTCAGAATGAATAAATTTTTCATTTCCCCCCTCCATTTATCCTCGGATAAGTTCATTTTTTCAGCCATTATTACTTTGGAGATTATAAAAATAGATGATAAATATATTAAGAATAGATAAACTACCGAATAATAAAAATAGTTACATTAGGGATTTGATAAAGGGATAGTATTTTAGTTTTTTATTTATATATACTATATCCGTCCCAAAATATAACAACCTATAATTGGATGGGATATATCCTAGTCCAATAAATCTGGACAACACTTTATATTCAACGTGCAATCCTAAATAGTCATATTTTGTGACGGAGGGAGTACTAGTAGATAAGTAAAATAATAAATTAATTTTGTGAAAGATGGAGTATAGTTCTTACACCCAAAAATGAATTTCGTTTGTTTGACAAACGGACCAACGATCAGACCACGCTGTGACTGTGAGCCCGGACAACGCAGCAGTATATGCTAGTCCCATAAATCTAGACAACACTTTGTATTCAACGTGCAATTGTGACTGAGGGAGTACTAGTAGATAAATAAGTAAAATAATAAATTTATGGCTGAATAGCTAATTTAATCCCTCGAGTTTTACCGAAGGCTCAATTTAGTCCTTTACATTTTATTTTGTCCACATAGCTCCTCTAAATATTTGTTTTGGCTTGAAATCACCTTAGGCCCACTTAATATGCCATATGGCTATTTCTAGTTAATATTTCTATTAGAAAATGTCCCTTTTACACTTAATTTGTATACAACTATATACTAGAAAATAGAAAACCAAAGATGAATAGACAACATTGCAAATGTGCTTTCCATTATTTCAACATGTGCACATAAAACTTAAGCAATTGCTATTGTATATACTTTCTAGTACATAATTTATTTTCGTTTTACATAATTTACTATGCTTACCTATAAGAAAATCAAGCATGCAATTTTTCTCTTATATATGTGAATGATAGGGGTATAAGTGTCATTTATCAAGAGAGTTGTTAGTTTAAGGCTACATTTGAACTACATTTGAACTAAAATGAAAACTTAAATGACTAATACGAATATATTGAAACATCAAGGACTAAACTGAGACTCAGAAGCACCTTGACTATTCAACCTAAATTTATTTTGTGAAAGATGGAGTATAGTTCTTACGCCAAAAAAATGAATTTCGTTTGTTTGACAAACGGACCAACGATCAGTCCACGATGTGACTGTGAGCCCGGACAACGCAGCAGCAAGCCCCGTACCGCGCGTACGCCGGGGCAACGTGGCACACGCGCCTACCCTAGCGATCGGAGACGAGCCGACCGCGTTGTGGCGCGCGCCCCCATTGCCATTGCAATTGCTCGTCTCGTCTGTCGTCTCATCGCTCTGCTCGAGGGCTCGACTCGCCCACACGACACTGCCACCGCGCGCCATTAACTCCCCCACCCGCATTCATGCCCGCGCCGCGTTCCAACCACCCCACCGCCTTAAATGCCCCTCCATCCCCCCATTCCCATCCCTCCTCACCTCCACCTCCACCTCCACCTAGCTCTAGAGCCTTCCCTCTCCTCCTCCACATCCACCGGAGAGAGTGTGTTTCTTGGTTCTTGGAGGAGAGATGTCCAAGATGGCGGAGGAGAAGGTGCTGGCGGCGCCGGCCACCGTCGACGGCGGGATGCAGTCCTCAGGGGACCTGCAGGCTTCGTCGGCGGCGGCGGCGCGTGTGCGGCCCGTCGAGACGCTCCTCCGCGCCGCGCCGCTGGGGCTCTGCGTCGCCGCCATGGCCATCATGCTCCGCAACTCGGTCACCAACGAGTACGGCACCGTCTCCTACTCCGACCTCGGCGGCTTCAAGTACGCTTCTGGAACTCTCCTGCGGCGGCGGCGGATCGACATGGCTCACTCTCCTCTGATCTGATTTCTTTTTGTTGTTTTTCTTTTTCCCAAGGTACCTGGTGTACGCGAACGGGCTCTGCGCCGCCTACTCGCTGGCGTCGGCGTTCTACATCGCCGTGCCGAGGCCGGCGACGTTGTCCCGCTCCTGGGTCGTTTTCCTCCTCGACCAGGTTGCCTTCCCCTCACTGCTGCTTCTTCCTCCATTTCTTGCCTTCCCAACAAGGATTCACTCCAATTTGCAGCCCTTTTGATTCATTTTGCTCGAGCAATCATGCTCCTGTAGTAGAATGAAAAAAAAAAAAGCTCGATGCGTCGGAAATAAAAAGCAGAAATCTCGGGGTATTTAGAGGGGGAAAGTTGAAGTTCGATAAAATTTTGTTTAAATTTGAGTAAAATTGACTTAATTTATTTATTTTTGAATATATCGGACGAAAGAATATCCTATCAGAGGATGGAAATTCCTGAAATTTCAGATGTTCTTGAAATTTCGTTCCCGAATTTCCGTTATGTCTGTGTCGAGCTCACTGAGGTATTTGTAGGACGGTGTTTTCGGTGTGAACCTTTCCTTGGATCCGTATGGATCTGTTAGCTTACCAAACCGAGAAATCAACAAATCCTGTAAAAAAAGATCTGATCCTTTTTAGTTCATATATAACCCAACTGACGAACTGAACCGACCGATAACATCTGCAAAAAAGATTCTGAGGGATCATATCATACCTATCCATATGATGAACTAACTAAGGCTGACTTCTTTTCTTCTCTTTCCTAACTCACCTCTCTCGTCTTGCTTATGCATGGTTTTCGTCTTGCTTATGCATGGTTTTTAAAATACTAAACGGTATATTTTTAAAAAAAGTTTTACTTTAAAAAATCATTTAATATATTTATGTTATTTTTAAGCTAATACTTAATTAATTATACATTGATACACCACCATGTTTTTGGGACCGTCTCGAACATAATATTTTTCTCAATTTCAAACTTCAACTTTCTTATTATTTTCCGTTAGCTTGTTTTTTAAACTGTTAAATAATACTTTTTGACAAAATGTTTCTACGTAAAAGTTGTTTAAAAGATTCAAATAAATCCATTTTAAATTTTATAATAATTAATACTTAATTAGTGGGAGAATAGCCATTTTGCTCCATGAAGTTTCGCCCTGAGATCATTTTAGTCCATGATCTTTCAAATTGTCCAAGTGAGCCTTTAAACTTTTTAAACTTTATCATGTGGACATATATATAGTCCTTTGGCCCATCGGAAATTGCCATGTAGGCATGCCATGTCATCTTTCAATGCCACGTCATCTTTCAATGTAAATATATGATGAAATGCCCAATTTGCCCATACACATATGACCAAATTGTTCCTAGAGCAAAACTTCAAGGATCATGTTGGCTATTCTCCCTTAATTAATTATATGCTAATGAACTTTCTCGTTTTATGTGCGCCAAAAAAAATTATCAAATCAACTGAGAGGACATGCTAAGCTGAGATGAGATCACATATATGCAGGTGTTCACGTACCTGATCCTGGCAGCGGGGGCGGCGTCGGGGGAGCTACTGTACCTGGCGTACAACGGCGACAAGGAGGTGACGTGGAGCGAGGCGTGCGGCGTCTTCGGTGGATTCTGCCGGCAGGCGAGGACGTCGGTGGCCATCACCTTCGCCTCCGTTGCCTGCTACATCCTCCTCTCCCTCATCTCCTCCTACCGCCTCTTCAGCGCCTACGACCCACCCCAGCCTTCCCTCGGCAACAAGGGCGTCGAGATCGCCGCCTTCCCCCGCTGATCGCCGCCGCCGCTGGAGACGAAGAAGAAGACGACCACCACCACCACGACATCCCCAGCTACTAAGCTTGAGCCGCTGCGTGCTTGGGTACTACTACTAGCTAGGCGAGAGCATGATTAAGTAATAATAATAAGTACTTTTATCTCTCCAGCTAAATATATAGTGATGAGTGCTTTTTAATTTCTTCTTGTGCTCTGTTATATATATATATGTGATTATCTCTGACCTGATCATGATCATCGTCGTCATATACTCATATATCTCTACTCGAACTCGTGGTATGTATGGTTGTTGATTCGATCAGCTGTGGTGAACTGATTGACCCGTTACAAAGATTGCAAACTGGATATGTATCTGCGGTTAGAGAATGGGTGGTGTATTGAATGGGTGTTGCTTAAGGGCTCCTTATTTCCCCCTTTGGAATGAATGATTTATTGAGAACATTGGAGTAAGAAAAAAAAAGAACTTGGAAATTAGATGTCACGGTTTGTTGTATCATAATATTACGAGTCTATCGGAAATTTATAGAAAACGGCGTTTGGTAATACCATTGGAAAAACATGTATATCATGTGGAATTTACATGAGACAATGTATATTTGAGTTTATGCAAAATTCAAATATAATAACCTAGTACTCCCTCCGTTTTTTAATAGATGACACCGTTGACTTTTTCTCACATGTTTGACCATTCGTTTTATTCAAAAATTTTATGCAAATGTATAAGATATAAATCACACTTAAATACTATGAGTGATAAAACAACTCATAACAAAATAAATTATAATTACGTAAATTTTTTAAATAAAATAAATAGTCAAACATGTGAGAAAAAGTCAATGGTTTTAACTTTATTTTTTTATTTTTTAAAAATTTTATGGTGTAGTAGAAAGAGAGTAGGGGTCTAGGGTTTAGGGTTTAGTAGTAGCTTCCAAAGGATTTTGTTGGACTCCTTGCTCTGTTCAAAGCAATCGTGTACAAATAATCTTACATCGGATTTTAGTACTATAAAATTCATACTCTCTCCGTCCTTAAAAAAAGACAAACCCTGATTTCCGTGTCCAACGTTTAATTGTCCGTCTTATATGAAATTTTTCTATAATTAGTATTTTCATTATTGTTAGATGATAAAACATGATTAACACTTTATGCGTGACTTATCTTTTTAATTTTTTTCATAATTTTTTCAAATAAGACGGACGGTCAAACGTTGGACACGGAAACTTAGGCTTTGTTTTTTTTTGGATGGAGGGAGTACGTTCTATTTAGTACATGAGGTACTGTTCCTGTGGAGGGGGGTTAGGAACCCTTCCTCCTCCGCATGCAAAATGGAATGGTGGATAGTAATATGATTATTTAAAAGCATCTTTTTATCAAGTTTCTTTTTTTTTAGAAACGTAACATTTAAACATTTGTTCAGAAAGCATGCCTATGAAGGCTGTGTTTAGTTATACTAAAATTGAAAGTTTGGTTTAAATTAGAACGATGTGACGAAAAAGTTGAAAGTTTGTGTGTGCAGGAAAGTTTTGATGTGATGGAAAAGTTGAAAATTTGAAGAAAACTTTGGAGCTAAACACGGCGGAAAATGAAAAGCGAGAGAGAAGTTGGGAAAATAGGAGAAAAAACTTCCGTATGGAAAGCTTTTGTAAAGACTGTATTCTTTATATAGTTCATTAAACGTGCATGTGAAAAAACTTCCGTACGGAAAACTTTTGTAAAGACTGTATTGTTTATATAGTTCATTAAACGTGCACGTGAAAAAGGAGAAAAAATAAAGTTAAATGAAGTAGAAAAGAACACACAACAAAGTATTTTACAGAACAGTTCACCAGAGGTTGGTGACTGCAGTTATTTAGGAATCACTAGGCCCTCTTACCTTGAAAGCATTTTAATCTGAAATTAGAAAACAAAAACTTGAAATAATTAAAAACCATTTTCAAAATTTCCTTATGCTGGTATTTATTGGATTTTATTTTTTCTTTTCCTATTGTACCATTGCCAAAAACTAATTAAATAATTTCAAAGGTAATTTAAAAAGGAATCAACTTCAAATTCTAAATTTGAAATAAGAAAATGAATAATTTTGATATTGGGAATATATATACCATCTTTGACTCTTTATGTAATTATTTATATATATTAATAATTAGCAAGTCCTAATTTTCGTGTATACTTTTTTTTAAAGATAATATCAGCCGATATAATTTAACAATTATATTGACATTCCATTAAAATTATGATATTATAATATACCTGTAAATAGCCCGGATAACATAAGATTGGCTCGATCCATTATTCATTGAATAAGTAATACCAAAATGTAGAATGAACCAATATCTACATATATCATACATTGTTGTTTTTTCTCCAATCAATATGAAAGGGTTGTTCAGATTGTATCTAAAATAAACCTTATCAAAATTTGGGTCTAGATCCCTTGGAGTTGGAGCCAACTCCACCGGTAGATTTGGCTCAATCTTAACCGTTCTTCTGGCTTCTACGGCTGGGATCATGGCACCTACTATTCTTCTAATCAACTATCTTAATCATATAGATTTAGAGGAAAATATTTAGTTTTTTTTTAGTACTTCCCACCATAACCATGATTATTCTCCGACCAATAGTACCAATAAAACAACTCTGGCCATCACAAAACCATATAAATAAACATTAGCATTATGTTCTTCACCATGGTTGGAGGTGGAGATGGTGGGTGGAATACCCTTGAATCTTCAGTTTGACTGTTTGAGGCAATGAAGAACAATATGCCAATTTTATCACCATAGCTAAACTAAAGTTTGATAACAAAGACGAAGCTGTCGCGGCTCTGGAGGGGAAACGATGTTCTGCTGCTTTGGTACTAGTAATTTAATTAGGAAAGGAAAGAAACACGGCTACAGAGATTAGAGAAAATCTCAGCCGTATAAGTCAAAAGGACGGTTGAGATTCGGCCAAATCCACCCGGTGGAGTTGGCCCCAACTCCAGGGGATCTGGACCCATCAAAATTTGGTATATTGTCAAAATTTTAGTAGGATTTCTTATATATTATCAAAATTTGGCAAGAAAGTAAATGAATGCACATATCTGACAACTTAAAAAAAACATGGTTTGAAATGGTATTAATCTGAACCAGCCCGAAACTTCGGAGGAGTACTCTCTACTAGTACTAGCCATTTCAAGAAAAAAAAACCCTGCCGCTTGTTTAAGAGAAATTTAAAATTTTGTCGTTAACAAGTTCTTTTTTTTTTTTGCTATTGACTAGTTAGCGTGCACGTGCGAGGCACGTCAACAATATTGAATAGTAAATACTTTACATATATGGAACAGAAAAAACTTAACCTTTACTGTAACAATAGAGAGAAACAAATCGATTATTCTTTTTCTAAAAAACAAACAATCAAATAATATATCACCGATAATTGTTTACGGCCCATTGCCATCCCCGCCTACTTAACGCCTTGCATGTTGGCCCCAAGCCACACTCTCTTTTTTAGGCAGAGAGAATTCAGTTATTTTTTTAGTATTTATAATTATCCAAAATGGTGCTACTGTTTGTTAATGGTGGTGCAAACAATTGCTTTGCTGGTCCAGTTTAAAATCGGATGATTAACGGAAGCATAGTGACAGGGATAAATCTCCGAGAAAAATGGCATAAATCAACAATACTCAAAGAGTCTCGCATTGATGCTATGTAAGAGAAAATTTGATTATGAAATACAAGTTACAAATTATCATGGTCATGTAACTGTTTGCTAGTGTTTATGCAAATGGTCATTTCTTTCATTACGGTTTGATTAGATAATTACTAACAGCATCATTAGGTTGATAAATTGGATGGTTGCTAATAACATCATCAGGTTGCTGTGACAATATGATCTTTCTGCAAGAAAAGGTTGCAGTTATAGTGATGAAGTTGTGAGCCAAAAGGCAGAATAAAGGCACAGTGACATCTGTCACGCTGATGGTACTGAAGTACGCAAATCTGTTTACAAATTGTAGCATTTTTTTGTCATTTTTCAGTTGAGGTAGATGTGAGAGGCGACGTCTTGGATGAGCTAGTTGAAGCCCTAAAGCAGCCTGGTTTGAGCACCTGCAAACAAAACCACACCTCCAGCTGTCAATCAATCAGCTTCCAAATTTGCCAAAATTACTATATGAAAATCTTGCAATGGTCAAGCACGTTTAATACACGTCTAATAAAACCATTTTCTATATACAGACTTAGAACATATTGTTTTTCTCAATTTTATCAAAATCATCTCATTGAATGTTGTGATTTGTCAGATACACATTAAAACAAAACCCTGCTGAAATTATCTGAACTTCGCATACCACCTGCTGAATCACTGTAAAACAAAAACATTTTTTTCTCTGAACCTTGATGTTCATCGCCAAAGTTGGGTTAGGCAGTATCCAACACATGGGCCTAAATTGTCCCTTTAGGCAATATACATACATATGAGGTAGTGTAAGAGATACATTACAGAAGAAATTTGGAGAGCAGCAACATTTACAGTGCTCTCCTGTCTAAACAAATCGTTCCTTGCTTCAATTATCTTTGGACATGTGGTCTATATATACTCTGTACATTTCAATAATCTTGAGACATGTTGTCTATACTCAGTCCATTACAATGCTCTCCAGTCCAAACAGGTGAAATGGATTGAAGCCATAACTCCTCCTACGAGTATATGAAATAAGAGTATTAACAATGTATATATTTCTTACCAACAATATTGTAGATATGCAGTGATCCTTGTGGCAGTGTAATTCAAATATGGTATCTAAAATATGGGTAATTATCATAACAGGATAAACAAGCTACAAAGGATTTATGCCACATGTAAATTTACTTAATTAACTTGCAATGTCAACTGGCTGAAATAATAATTTTTCGAGATGATTACAGCACTTTAAAAGCAATAGCTTCAAAGGCTAACAACAAAAACACTATAGCTGATAAAAAAGGTACGGTAAATTATATTTCTTGCCTTCAATAGTAGAAAAGAAATGGAACTGCATTGACAAATGAAAGATGTCCAGAAATCTCAAAACTTTTTTACATATCTAGCTATCAAAGTCACATATATGCCCATTCCAGTCAAATATATGATTAAATTAAGAAATGCACAAATTGGAATACCCAGAAACTGCATCACATTAGTTTGAGCTACCATGTAATAATAATCTACTGCCACATGGGAATATGATATTGAAAATTAGCCTAAGAACAAAAGTACAGTGGAGCTCAAGAACTAATTGCCTATAGGATAAACCCCAACCACAGGATGGCATCCATGGTCTAGCTTTGTGGTCTGCCAAAACATTTACGTGTTTTCCTCTAACAGAGCTCACCTTCACCTGCAACAATCAGGCCTCAGGACCAGAGGGGAAGTCACAGTTCCATAGCATCTGAGTTTACAACAGAGGGGATGATTGAATCGAATTACATCCAGCTAGGGTAATATTCAAAAATAGAAATAGAACGACAAAAGAAGTTATAGAATAATGCACGTGCAAGGCAAAGAACCATAAATTAACATGACATGTTTCATAATTGTAATCATTCCATAGTTCATAATAGATGCGCAAGAAGTTCAGTTAAGAAATTTTTTTACCAAATCAAATTAATGTTGCACCAAACAAAAAACTATCCAATATAATTATGAGCCAAATGGCATGCGGATTTTTTTAGATGCAAAAGTTTAGTTTTTTCTTCTGAGATGAAACTGTATACAAAATACTGCATACCTCATGACTACATGGTGTTTGAATATGTGACAATGAAGTGGACCATTGCTACAGGCCTAAGGAAGAACCAGCTCCAACAGGGGAAGAACATAAGCACTCCAGAGCCATTTCTTCAATTCAGGGGTTCCTATCAATGAAAACTGAAAGACAAATCCTTTGTACATAAACAATTGCATGTTTGTACTGCAGGAAAAACGTTTACATATTCAGTTATCATGAATTATGTGTATAGAACTAAACTTGACATGTTCAAGGAAAATATTATCACTGCATAAATCTGAATTTGTGATGTGTATGAAAGCATGATATCCAGTAATATCAATAGAATACTCGACATGCAATACCATTGCTTATAATGATGTCCAAAGTATCAAGTGATGGTGCATAGAAGTATAGGACTATAGGGGCTTGTAGCAGCAGAAATATTAGAATGGCCTCATCCTGAAACTAAAGTATGCAGTATTTTTAGTCCATAACGGTCTCCACATGTCTTTAGTAGTAACAATGACAAAGATATACAGGGACTGTCACACAGTCAGTCACATATGTGGGCTGGGCCAAGCGGTGGGAGGAGAAAAACAAAATTTGCATCAACAAGAAGCACGTGAGGTAACTAACAATGTCTATTGGTAAAAATTGTACAAATCTACGAAACAAAACGTCTAGAACAATCCATGCATACAAACTTTTATAAAAATATTTCTAAAAGTAATGACCTTCTCAATCTCAGATGATTCACATTGCTAGCGTTCACCTTTAGAATGAATATCCTACTCTGCTCTTTTCAGCTTGGAATATCCTCCTGGAATCAAATAATAATACCAGGTTGAATTTTATATTGACAATGTACTATTATTTGCATATTTCAGAAAAAAGCTAGTGAGCAAGGCATCATACACTGTTAACTGTTCAATGTGCAAGATGTCTAAAATGACAGGGGAAGTATGCAGTACGACAATAATCAAATCTCTATAACTTCGCCACTTTCTTTACTATAGTCCCTCTTGGTGGTGTTTGGATCCAGGGACTTAACTTTAGTCTCTTTATTTAGACACTAATTTAGAGTATTAAATATAGACTACTTACAAAACTAATTACATAAATGAAAGCTAATTTGCGAGATAAATTTTTTAAGCATAATTAATCCATAATTAGAGAATGTTTACTGTAGCATCACATAGACTAATCATGGATTGATTAGGCTCAATAGATTCGTCTCGCGAATTAGTTCAAGATTATGGATGAGTTTTATTAATAGTCTACGTTTAATATTTATAATTAGTATCCAAACATCCGATGTGATAGGGACTTAAAAGTTTTAGTCCCATCTAAACAGGGTCTTAGACTTTTTTCTCGAGAATACACAAAAGTTTTTCACGTCTTTGTATCTAGAATTGGGAGGTAGCTCCTCCTAGATTTAAAAAATCATCCAATATTATATAAGTTAAGTTGTCTAAAGAAGATTATATTTCACATGTTATTAAGTACTCACGGATGATTTGCTTCTTTCAGCAAATTAGGTACTGGTGCCGTCTTCTCCTTCATCTATCTCTCAGTTGTATCATTTTCCACGTACAAAACATGCTTTGAGTCAGTGCTACCACTGATAAGGAAATTGATATTGGCATTCATACTAATACTAACTAAAGAGGAGGAAGGGCAACAAAGGATGGGATTGCAAATAAATTTAAGGTACTTGAATTGCACCTCAGTGGAGGCGGTGGAGAGCCTAGCCTAGGATATGAGCATTTTGTTTGTTACCTCTCTGACCAAGGAGCTCACTTTTTTTTCCCCGGAAAACAAGGAGCTGACTTTGGTTACAGAAAAATCAGAAGCATGTACTGGAAAGCAATAATCCCTCTAGATGAAATTGAACTGGGTTGGATAGCAATAGTATACAAGTTCACTAATTCACCTGTTGTTGATAACCTATTACTATATTCCATTCTTACCCCTTCTCTTATAGCTCATTCTCATAATTTGTAACTCCACCGTAGTCCCTACCAAACAATAAATCACAATTTATCCATCCAAAACAACATTTGATAAGAGAGTTAGGGCCTGTTTGGTACAGCTCCAACTCCTAAATATAACTCCAGGAGTTGAGTCTGGAGTGGAGTTGTGGAGCTGCTTAAACCCAGCTCCACAACTCTAGTATATTTTTTGAGAGAGCTCTACCTAACTCCACTCCCAGTTTTGATGGAGCTGAAACTGTTTGGCTGAGCTCCAACTCCAGGAGAGGTGGAGTTGAAGCTGGAGTTCTGCCAAACAAGCCCTTACTATTTTCTAGGACATGGTTGGCTGCAGCTTCAGTTCATTCTCTGGCAACATCCTGTTGGTTGCAGGCTGCCGCTGGTACTCTTTGATCCCCGCAAGCTGGCACTGCTAATTAACCCCCAGCGGCCACTGTCATTACTAACAATATGGCCTCTAGGCGCTAGTCTAAAATTTGTTGGGTGGGTAAGCTAGACTGGGTTCCCCTATTAAAATAAAATCCCCAACTGGCATAATCTGTATAAAATCCCAAATACACAGTCAGAATAATACGCAGGCAGCAGCAGCTGAACCAAGCGGCAAGCGCACATGAGCCGAACCAGCAATAGGAGCCGAGGAGAACTCCTCCCACGTACCTTGAGCAGCACCATGGAAGCCCGGTAGTCGCAGCTCTGCTCCTGTCGTCACGCCAGATCGCAGGTGGAGTTCATGGCAGCGATGGATCCACGGCTCCGATGGTGGCGGTTGCAGGCGGAGTAGGGAACCGGTGGCGGCGAGGAATTGAGGAGGCAGCGGGGAAGGCGCGACGGTGGTGAAGCGCGAACGCGCGCGAGGGGAACCCGCAGTGGGGGAAAGCGCGGCGGTAGTGAGGCACGGATGCGGGGGGAAGGGCGCCGGTGGGATGCGTAGACACGGGGTGGGGAACGCCCAACGGCGGTGGGGAGGCACGGTCAGGGGTGGAGGCGGGGAGGAGTGCGCCCGGCGGTTTGGGGAAAGGACGGGGAAGAGCGCTAATCCAATCGCTATTTTGCTGTAACCGCTGTTTACTCGAGGTATGAGATTAGTGGGAGATCGCTAATTGCAGGGGTGATCCAACTTTTGATATAAGGCATTGGATGAATAGATCTAAAGGTCAGGAAAAGTAGGTGTTTGATGAACTCGTACTTTTTATAGTAGTATAGATGAGTCATAACCCACACCGCTGGATATAAACTTTGGTTTTTGCACCAATCAGTGATGCAATTACGAAATGACAGTAATGCTTCGTTCGGTTGATCATATTAAAGAAAAGATTAGGGAGATTTAGAGGAGAATAATTTCACATCTATTAATGAGTGGAATTAATCCCCTGTAACCTCGATCTAATAGGAAATAACCGAACAAAGAGAAATAAAAGAGACATGTAGGCTAATATTTTTATTTAACCTTTCACATAATTTCTTTTCTATTAATCCAAAAATGAATGTTATTTAATCAGCACTATGTCTAGTAACCAATATACACAATTTGAGAGAATCTAAGATTGACTTGGGGACATTTCTGGATTGATGCCAAAATATGCCATACCAATTATTTGGCAACTTAAATAGTATGCGATTGGTTTGGATTAGAGCCAGAGCATTGCTAATGCCCATACTTCATTTGGCAACATTCTAGAACTTCCTTAACTGATATCAAACACATGAATAGCAAACCAAATATATATACTACTAGAAAATTTATGCTCCTGTTGGCGCGCCTACTGATTAACCCGTACATGCGAAATATGTAGCGATATAGCCTCTTAATAGTATTTTAATTTCCGTTATTTTTAATCCAAACGGATAGTATGTCATGATCAAGCTTTAAGATAAGGTGTGGCTTGGTTAGCAGTTGGAGTAGCACACAGTGGTAAAGCTCGAGAAGCTTTACCATTGCACGTCATCGTTGATAGGACCGATCATTTTTCAAATGATTTCATGATGCGCCAATAGTACCTTGCTATGTATTTAATTTATTTTGCATTAACATTTGATTTTGATGCTACTCCATTTTTATTTTTTAAGATAGTTTTTTTTACTTGATTTAGTTCTCTATACTTTTGTAGTGCTAATATTTTACTGATATATAAAAGTGGCATTTGTTTACTTTGATGTCAAAATTCTGTAGCATGAGATGAGGACATTGGTATATACTTGAAATGTTCCTTAGGGTAGTAACCTCTTGTTACATAGTTGCATAATAGATTTATTGGTAATTTTTTAATTGCTTGGAATTGTGTCATCCTTTATATAATTTTTTTGGAATTTTAATTTTGTGTACTAAAAGTCACATTTAGATCTATCATATGACACGTATAAGTTAGTAGTACATTGGCTCATAATAATGAAGAGAGGAAAAAAAATCCTCTCAAAAAACAAGAGAAAAAAAAAAGAAAAGACAAACAACCAAAGAGGCCTAGTCCTACCCCTCTCCCACTGGCTGGCACAGCTGAGCTGCAGCCCAGCCACTGGCGGGACGGCCCAACTCGAGCGAAAAAGCTAATTGGCGACTGGACACGTGTCGCGCGCGGGGGTGGGGCGGCGGACGGCGCCCGCGAGAGAGGTTTTTTTTTTCGGTCTCTGTTTTGTTTTTTTTTTCTGTTTCTTCCTTTTTTTTGGGTTCTATTTCTGTTTTGGTTTTTTTGGTTTTTTTTCTCTTTCTTTTTCTGCTTTTTTTAAGATGTACGTATGCAAAGTTTATATTCGTATATATACCAAATTTTGTATTTGTACGCATATAAAGTTTGTATTCGTGTTACTTTCTCTCGCGGCGAGGGACAGGGAGATGCTGGTGCGCGAGGTGAAGATGTGCAAGGCCAGGCGGAAGCAGGCGGAGCTGGAGGCCGACCGGTGGCGGAAGATGTGGTGGTACACATAAAAATTATATATACGTATGTATATACTTTATATACGTATGTATAAATTTTGTATTGTATATGTCGACGTTTGATGTTGCGATTCCGGTATTTGCATAGGATGGAAATCGTTGGTACTAGGATATATGCGAGACTGAGGTAAAAGAGACGGAGACAGGATTTTTATACAGGTTCGGACCCCTTAATTGGCAGGTAATAACCCTACATCCTGTTGACCGAAGCCGGTCGTTGCTCTTATTCATCATAATCACACCAGTACAATATTTGGGGTAGCCTATCTAACTGTTGTCGACATGGCGGTCTGAAGGTCTGACTCGTAGTCGATAACAGCGTAGCCTTCCTCCTCGAGTTCGTGCCCGGCGAGATCAGAGACAACGCTATGTCTCTCCTGACAGTATCCGGAGACATCGTAGGGGACTAGCCGTACTTTTCCCTGATGTCGATATCCGGCGGCTTATCTTGGCGTATGTTGGCTTGTATGTTGTGGCCTCTATTGTTCCGTGTATGTTGATTGTCTCTTCTATGGTGGGTGTGTGTTGATCGTCTCCCCTCTCCTCCTAGTGGGCCTTGTATTTATACCCATAAGTGTCCTCTTGTCCAAGTAGAACTAGGGAAACCAATATGGATACAATCCAAGTAGTCCTTGTCGTTTCCATGTAGAACTCTGGTTGTCTTTCCTTATCCGGTACTCCTCCTATATTCGCAGGTTGTTTCCATATAGGACATGGTATGTGGTGGGTCCTACCGAGATTTAGTCAACTACTATTAAGTATGTGGTATCCATAACCCTGACAGTAGTCCCCGACTTCAATGCAAATGAATGAGTTCATATTCTCAACCGCAAACCTTGGAGGAACTGTTATCGAGCTCACGTGACCGTCTCGGTGAGTTCAGAGATAACGTTAGACTTCCTTTATCAGCCTCGTGCGGGCACCTAAAGGGTTTGTCTGAGTCAATCATCGAAGTCAACCAAGAAAGTACAGAGCGTATGACTAAGTTACCCGTCTTGCTGTAATCGAGAATTTGGATTGAAGTCAAGAAATTTTATCTCGACAGGTACACCATCTCTTCATTCCGTATTCCTCGTCGAGATCCACCAACCGTTCTCGAGTAATCGAGTAGGCGTAGAGTCTGCGACGGAGCCTTGTCAACATTTGTCGTACTCGCCTTTGTCGATCTTGGTGTAGAACCATAGAGACATGGAGTCTTCAACGATGTCGAATAGAGTTTTCCTGAAATCAATACTTAGAAAAGAATATTAGATAGAAATAGCCCCCGAGTGAACGCTCAAAGGGTGACATGTTATAATATGTATGGAAAACTGAAAATGAATTAAATTTACATACCAATGTTTTGTATATGAGCGTCTACTCTTTTACCAACTTCGATCAGTCAGTTTGTTGAGTTATACACTCTCCCTAGCCCCCAGCCTTGTCGTCGGAGAATCGTTCTCGGGAGATAAGGCTCTTGGACCTTTGACCTGCATCGGTTGAATAAGCACTTATCCTAGCCCCCAGCCGTGAAGTTGGAAAACCCAATTTCCGATTACACGGCTTGGTTAATACGCACGGCGAGAACTCTTACACAACTAGATCTTACATGGTCTTTTGTCTCTACAGGATCCGACAAGGCCTTATCCGCTCTAGGCGTCCCTAGCCGAAGTTCCCTTAGGTTCCTCGGAGGCCTTGTCAAGACGGTGTAAAGGGACATTAGGATAGGTTTCAATGCTAGGTGTCTTTGTGGTAAGGGATCTCTGGGTAAAACGCTTGGCGATATTGTGTACCTGATATCAACTTTGTTGAAGTAGAGGTAATGGGAGAATCGCTACACCTCTGGTCAAGAACTAGGTAGTAGTCGTAACTCAACCACTAGAAGTAAATGTACGAGAGATCGCTATGATTGAATGGTTGAGAACCAGTGAGTAGGTGTCTCTCGATCATTTGAAATCGTGGTGTGAGGACCGCTGCGTTATTGCTATAGTCGTACCTCGACCATCTGAGGTTGCAGTGCGAGGGATTGCTACGTACTGGTTCGAGGACCATCGAACGTATAGAATCATCTCTCGAACACCAATGGAGGTTGCGGTGCGAGAGATTGCTACGTACTGGTTTGGGGACCAGCGAACAAGTAGAATTATTTCTCGAACACCAATGGAAGTTGCGGTGCGAGAGATTGCTACGTACTGGTTCGAGGACCAGTGAACGTGTAGAATTATCTTTCGAACACCAATGGAGGTGCTAGAGTTGGTTTATTACATGTGCGTCTCATGTGGCCAGCATGACTCACGCACCCAACTTATAGCATATCCGGATGTCCGTTCGCAATCATGTCGGGTGATCAAGCCGACGGTGTTCGTGAGGAATTATCTGTTAACAACCTTTTCTCGAGTAGTCCAGCCATGGCCGATGCTATGAGGTAGGTCGTCGGTCTTCGTTGGTAGGTTGGGCGCGACGACTCTGCATTTGTCGAGATCGTTCTCGATAATGCAGTGTACTCGACGACAACCTACTCGGGTGCTCAATTACCTGAAGAATATTTTCTAGAAGGCAAGACATATAGCAGAGAATATCGAGTATGTACTCAACAAACTGCATGGATCTTCTAGCATTATCAGGATATAACGAGCAGATATAAATATCAGGCATTATGTAGACCATAAACAAGCATGATTTATACAGAAGAAAATAGAGCGAGCCCCCAGCGTTAGACCGTAGTCGATTTAACATCGGGGACACCCACGCAACAGATATTGTATAAAAAACATGCTATAGGTAAACATAATAAATTATTGATCTGACAACATCTGAAAATAGGTACGGTAAATTGTGTATAAAATATTGCGTATCTTTGTAGATACATGCCGGATGTATCTACGGAATTAGTAGATTAATTTAAAAAATCAATCTACTAGATACCTTGATTTGCATGCCCGACATACTATCAATAGAAGATATAAGTATGCATGCAGTAGACCTGGACGTCAATATCTTGCTGTCTTGGAAGAGCAATGCCACCTGTCGCATGCATACATGTGTCTAAGCATGTGTACGTGGCATGGTTAGGCAAGCACACTTGGTTGACCAATTCCGGCTAGCACACAGCAAGTTGGCGCCGCAGCGGCGCCTATTCTCGGAGAATTTCGCGCGGCATGCATCGAGGTATATTGGTTGGTAGGAATCGGCGTCGTGTCCGGCCTGTGCGCAGCCAGCCAATAACTCACACCAATTGATGTCGTGCACGAGGAGGAATTGATATTGGATCGGTTTTGGAAGCTGCCGATACTAAAGATTCTCCACGGCGGCGATGACTTGATGAAGCTTGGTCGATCTCGCCAGATCGAATATTCGACGACGATGGTTCCGATCTTGTTAGACGATATACTCCAGTCGGGTTAGATCTCCCAATAACCGAAGTTGTCAAGTAGCTTGTTGTTGGAGAATCCATCTCTTAAACCCATCTCGTCGAAACCCTGAAGCACCAAATCCCCCTACCTAGCGCGCCATTGTTGACGTTTGATGTCGCCATTCCGGTATTTGCATAGTATGGGGATCGTTGGTACTAGGATATATGCGAGACTGAGGTAAAAGAGACGGAGACAGGATTTTTATACAGGTTCGGACCCCTGAATTGTCAAGTAATAACCCTACATCCTGTTGGCCGAAGCCAGTCGTTGCTCTTATTCATCATAATCATACCAGTACAATATTTGGGGTAGCCTATCTAACAGTTGTCGACATGGCGGTCTGAAGGTCTGACTCGTAGTCGACAACAGGGTAGCCTTCCTCCTCGAGTTCGTGCCTGGCGAGATCAGAGACAACGCTATGTCTCTCCTGACAGTATCCGGAGACACCGTAGGGGACTAGCCGTGCTTATCCCTGATGTCGATATCCGGCGGCTTGTCTTGGCGTATGTTGACTTGTATGTTGTGGCCTCTGTTGTTCCGTGTATGTTGATTGTCTCTTCTATAGTGGGTGTGTGTTGATCGTCTATCTCCCCTCTCCTCCTAGGGGGCCTTGTATTTATACCCATAAGTGTCCCCTTGTCCAAGTAGAACTAGGGAAACCAATATGGATACAATCCGAGTAGTTCTTGTCGTTTCCATGTAGAACTCTGGTTGTATTTCCTTATCCGGAACTCCTCCTATATCCGTAGGTTGTTTCCGTATAGGACATGGTATGTGGTAGGTCCTGCCGAGATTTAGTCAACTACTATTAGGTATGTGGTATCCATAACCCTGAAACGTAGTAGTATTGTTGTAGTAGTATTGCTGCTGCTACTACTACAGCGGCGCGCAACAGCGGTAGTAGCAGTAGTAGGAGTAGGAGTAGTGGTAGAGCAATAGTTGCAGTAGGAGTGGACTGGTCACGCGCCCACGCTCCCGCGCAAATCGCTCATTAGGGGCGCCCCAACTCGAGTCGTGCTACTACTACGAAGCCACGAAGGGGAGTGGAGGGCCTAGGACTACACACGTCATCTAATGTATAGTGCGCCGTGCTGTGTAAATTTGCATGAAAACCCGTCGGCTCTAGAATATCAGATTACTCTACCTACCAAAGAATTATTTCCTCCCTCCCATAATATAAGACGCGCCCGTATTTCAAGATTCAACATGTAAAACATTTGACCCATACATAGTATAATATGAAATGAATTTTATTTATTAAAAATTATACCATTGGATTGATATTTAAATTTACTTGTATATGGCTATAATTTTGTTGCTACAAACCTTATAATATATAAGATATTATGAACTAAAGATTAGTTTTGTAGACCATTTCAACTTTAACCGCACCTTATAGAGGGAAAAGCATTAGTAGTGCAAAAATTCACGTAGATTTTGACACTAGCAATAGTAGGGGAGAGAACCGAATATGCCGTTCTATAGGGCTGGTTTGGTTTGTGACCTAAATTGGCCTTACCAATTTTTGTCGATGCCAAATTTTGGCTAGGCAAAGTTGTGTTTGGATTGAAGCAAAATAGCCCAAGTTAATTATTGAAATGGCCTATTTTCTTAGACATGTCAAAATTTGGCTTCAAACCAAATAGACACTACACACTGTTAAAACGAATTTGCTATATATTTGTCGACAAATTTTCCTCCAAAAATTTGTCAGATGTAATTACAGTACAATCGTAGTGTAATTACACTGTAACTTGCATGCAATTACACTGTAACTATAATGTAATTTGTATGTAACTTTCAAGAATCTCTCGGTAACATGTTATTTCAGTAAAATAGAGGTTGTGGGAACAAATCCTTTCACATATGTGTGTGCTGTGATTTTTTTCTTTCTCACCAGAACAAATCTTGTAATAGATCTAACGATTCAAAATTACGTGAAACTTACATACAAGTTACACTGTAGTTACATGCAAGTTACAGTGTAATTACATACAAGTTTCAGTGTAATTACACTATGATTATACTATAATTATATCTGTCAAATTTTTAGTAGAAAATTTATCGACAAATGTATAGGTGGTCCCCTACTAAAATTGCCGAATACTGATAAGCCTCAAACCAAAACCGGCCCATAGTGTCTCAGAAGCATATGGAACGGAGCCACGTAGGAGCTGGCTACTGGGCCCGTGGGCTGTGGCTGGCCCGTCCCGCTCCGTTCCAGTGAGCCGGGGCCCGGAGGGAAGAAGAGAGCAACCAGAGCAGCGCGTGTCGAGCGGCGGCGACTCGGTTAGCGGATGGCCGCCTTGCCGCAGGCTGCTGCCGGCGTTCCGGCGAGCCGTCGTGTCGGCGACCGGAGGTGGGACACGCGCTGCGGCGCCGGGGAGGCCCCGCATGGGTGCGCGGAGGCGTGGGGGGCAGCGCCTGGTGCCGCACCTGGAGCAGGCGGCAGCCGACGGGGTGGCGTGGGGGCGGCGCGGCGGAGGCGCACTGCCCACCACAGGAAGACGGCAGCCGAGCCGGCAGAGCCACTCCTGCACCATCAATCGAACATGCAGGGTACGTGGATTTTTTTTTCCTCCAATTTTTTTCCCATATTCATTTGTACTGTCAAATTGCTTGGTGAAGAGTTCATTTCAGCTTTCAGATTCGCTCTGCGACAGTGTAACATGTTTAGGGTTCCTTTGGAGTAATTCCTATATAAGTCATTTGGTTTATAGGATTGCTTTAAAGGAAATTTACTACATAGGATAGGAAAGTTTCCTCCACTTCTTGGAGGAATTTTAGCATCAGGTCTAACCTCTAGTTTCAAATTCCTTTGAGATTTTCAATTCATTTTATCTCCAACAAATCAACATATAATCTTAAATCTCCTATGTTTTTCCTATGATACATCCAAACATATGTTTTAAACGATTCCTGTAGTATTATCTCCTGTATGATTCACCATCGTGTGGCATCTCAATCCTTGTGTTTTTTATATTCCTGTATTCTCCTGTGACTTTTGTTGAGAATGCCTTGGAAGGCTGAAACGATAGGTGGTACTACGTGTTGTTTAAACTGTGCTGATAGGTAGATCACAAATTAGAACTTAAGAATTGATGTTTGCCAGCAGCCTAGCACCCTAGTCGGAACTTGGAAGGGACCAGAATAATGAAATGATTTGTTGGTCATTAATAGACAGTTTCTTTTGATTGACAGCGGAAATTACTCGATATTGTTCTTCAAATTATTAGTGGTATGAACCTTTTGAGTGATTGACAGGAAACAAATCCACCACTATCTGTTAAAGATGAGAGCCAAAAGTCTGCAGTTGGCCTGACGATGTTGTTCTGTTCATAGTCAGTCGCGTCTTCTTGTATTGGTTTTGTTTTACCCTGATTGCGTAAGTGAAACTATTATTCAGGTTCGCTCAAGTCAATAAGATTTTCACATTTCTCTTTTTAAAAAGGGATAAGATTCAGACAATCATTTCTGCAAGTGCATATTGTTCTGCTGCTCCTTTTGCAGATTATAATTGTCGACGCTATTTGTGATCCCGTGCATGCACTTTGGCACTCGTCCATGCCTCATTTTTTCCCCTTCCGCAGCCACTGCAGATGGTGGGTGATCATAGGTTATTCAACACTCAAGTCCTGAACTTCCCTTTTCCTTAATTGACAATACCAGGGTTGGTGCCGATATTGGCTTTTACCTAATTTAAGTATCTCCGCCATGTGTGGCAGGGATTTCTCTTGGTTAGGATTAACCTAATTAACCATCCGGCATGATCCATGCATGGCACAGCTTGTGGGTCTCCTATTTTTGGGGTTGATCTTCCTCCTTCCTCCCCTTGGTATTAGAGGACATCATCTCCCTGTCCCCTCTTTGCCCTGCCATTTCCTTCTCCTTCCTCCTGCAGCAGCTGTCGTAAGTCGTGGCACGACAGCTGCTGCGAGATCCATCGCACCAGGAAGGATCCTTCCGAGGAGGAAAGGCAAACGGCGGGACGCTTGAGCCAACACACACCATTGACAAAAACATTAATTAGATCGTGATAGAGGAATTTAACAATCACAGAAGCCATGGCAAGCAGCGGCAAGGAGCACCGGCGAGGTGTTCCACGCCCACCGCCGTTGTCGCTCTACATCGAGAGGGAGCAAGGTGAGGTCATCATGGCTGGTCAGGCGCTGGCGACGACGAGGATGCTCCAGCAGGTCGCCACCAGCAGCAGTGGCAAGAAGAGGATACTGTCCAAGCAGCTGTCCATGAAGGAGACAACCCGGGAGGTCAAGTGGGAGAAGCGGCGCAGGCAGATACACCGGCAGAGGAGCAGCATGGCCCTTCAGGATGTTGAGGAAGAAGCGAGTGCCAACATGTTCGCCGCCACCACTGACAGCGAAATGGGCTCCAGCACCGAGCGGGTGCCCAAGAGGCTGACCGATGGAGACCTCGATGAGCTGAGGGGATCCATGGAGCTTGGCTTTGGATTCGACGAGGAGAATGGTGGGCAGAACCTCTGTGACACGCTCCCCGCCCTCGACCTCTACTTCGCCGTCAACCGGCAGCTCTCGGAGCCCAAGATGCGTTTGTCCACTAGCTCCTTGCCATCACCGACATCAGCGACGTCGTCCTCCTCTACCCTCGGTGGCACATCGAACCCGGGTAGCCCCGTCGCACCTTCTTCTTTCATGGACTCGTGGAAGATTTGCAGTCCAGGTAAAGAAAAAAAAGAACAATATTTATCCCCTTTCTCTTGGAATATTGATTCTATTTGTGTTAATTTATGTCACTGTTTTTGTCTGCTAAGATGATGTGAAATTGTGATGCATGCAACTTAACAGGTGACAACCCTCAGCTTGTGAAGACAAGGCTTAGGCACTGGGCTCAAGTAGTGGCCTGTTCAGTGAAACACTCCAGCTGATCAGTGCTGTAACAACCATATTCTCCTCCCAAAAGCCATTAACAATACAATGTTTATATATATATATATATGCACATCCCTGCATGCATTGGTTAGATGGCGAAGGATGAGAAAATTAAACTTCGATGGTATAAACTGAACGTAACCTTTTTTCCCTCTGATGATGACGCCCATGGTTGTGTTTGTATATATACAGATTTTAGTATACAAATATGTATGTGTTGGCAAACATTAATGTTCTACATATTGCATATATGTGTCCTGGTTTTGCAAGAACATTTTTCATGCCAATTAATCTCTGGCCGATCTCTAATTGATACAAATACAGCCTTCACTAACATAAAATGTTGGTTGATTTCAGTAAAACCATATGGAACAGAACTACAGTTACAGAGACAGAAACCAGAGACTATCTTAGTTGTACCAGAGTCGCAAATGATTCTATGAGGACTTCATAGGGGTAGAGTGTGCGTGTGTATTCATAGGAATGAGTGTGAGCGCATTGTGAGCGCCTATGTTTGTATTTTACTTATAAAAAAAATTGCTCCAAAATGCATATACATTTTATGTTAATATACTTGGTGAGCTTTGCCACAAGAGCACTTAAGCATCACTTTTTTTCCTGGGTTCCTTGGTGAATTTCAGACCTAGTTAAAAAAAAATCTCTCTATCTGATCCCACATAAAAACATGTGTTAAGATTCGACCTATATAGGGTGAGTCCTCGTGTTGGAAGCAAGGGCCTCAGAGTAACGGTTAAGAATTGATCCATAGGTGGTGAGTCCGGGTGTTGAGGCTTATTCTTAATGAAAAACCATGGGGACGTCCATTCTCGCGTCGGTCAAGTGTTTTTTTTTAATCACAGTAGTTATAGTCGTCTGAAAGGAAAGAGTTAAAATATACTTCCTCCGTCTCAAAATAAGTGCAACTTGGTACCGTTCATGTTTAACGTTTGACTGTTCGTCTTATTTGAAATTTTTTTACGATTAGTATTTTTATTGTTATTAAATGATAAAACATGAATAGTACTTTATGTGTGAGTAATTCTTTTTAATTTTTCCATAAAATTTCAAATAAAACGGATAGTCAAACATCGGACACGAGTACCCATGGCTACACTTATTTTGGGATAGAGGTAGTAGAATATTTAGTGGGCCAACATTGGGCTGTTAATTTCTTCATGGAGAGAGTGCGCACAATATCTTCCCATGTGCTGCCTTACATATGTACTGAGCCATAGGGGCCTCTGGCCCTCTGGTTCCCGATAATTTCATGTAATTCCAAGTTTTGGTCAATACAGTGTTTGCTTTTCAATCTTCTTAGCGCATGTTTTTTTTAAAGAAATTCTTAGCCCATGCTGGTCTGGGCCTTTTGTGTGAGCTTATTATAAGATAGAAGGCCCAAGCCCAACAGTTATGCGTGCCAAAATGCAAGTCCGTGACATGCAAATGTCAGATGCTGTCGACTACCTCTACAAATGTATGTCATTTTAGAGTTATGTACATGAATAAAGTGGTTAAAATGATATGTAGGTATTGCATATTGGAAATAATACATATCATTTATACATGAGGTGACGAGGGTGGTAACACCATCTGGTCCACTGATGCTCATTCCCCCATGAGAAACTGATAAGCTGTGATGGCATAAGTGTTTATCTTGTAATGCATTGTCTATCTATTTTGTGCACAAATTTTGACAATTTGACCCTTTGCAAAAACTATTTTTACAAATGAACCGCTGCCAAAACTTATTTCAAATCTGACCCTTTTGCTCAACGCCAAATCATGTGGCGCTGAACTTAGACACCTCAGGGCCACGTCAGCTGGCGCTGAATGCCGTGCCACGGCGGATGTGAGACTAAGTCAGTGTGCTAACGTACATTCAGTGCCATGCTATTTGGCGCTGAGGTGTCTAAGTTCAGCGCCACACGATTTGGCGTTAGCAAAAGGGTCAGATTTGAAATAAGTTTTGGCAGCAGTTCATTTGTAAAAATAGTTTTTGCAAAGGGTCAAATTGTCAAAATTTGTGTATTTTGTGTGCCAAAACTCTTAGGCATATATTAGTTGTTGCTTTGGCAGACTCTAAGCCAACTGCTCTAAGATATGCTATGATCTGAATCAGATCATCTTGAAACATGTGGTGTCTGTGTGTGTATTTTGTGTGTCAAAACTATATGGAGTGTTATCATTTGAACTGAGTGACATTTGATAATTTGATTTGAGCTATGTTTCAATTTGCTGAAATTATGTGGCTTGTATTGATCTGATCTGAGATGGCATGTAAAAATGTTGAAGTTATGTGCATTGTGATGATCTGAGCTGATATTATGTTTGTGAATTTGTATGATCTGATATGTTGACCTGATCTAAGCTGAAATTTCAAAATGTTCAATTTGGTATCTTATGTTTGTGAGCTATATCATGTTTGTAATATGAAAATATTGTGCAATGTGCAATGTGAGCTATCTTCATCGAAATTCACTGGAATTACTGAAATTTCAGACAGCCATAGCTGCATTCACTCAAATTCCAGACAACCATATTGCATCTTAGATGTATTCATTGATAATTCACAGCTCAGTTGTTGTACACATCAAGTTATTAACTAACACCTAACACAAATGGCAGCAATAGGACTAGAACAACCACCATTGTGACCTAGTTGGTGCTAACATAGTGCACCTCATGCGAAAGGGACTATAGCCTAGTGGTTACAAGAGCCTCAATAGCACCTTAGGTCTTGGGTTCGATTCCCCATGCGAGCGAATGTTCTAGGATTTAACGGCATTGTGCTTCAGTGGTGGGCGACGTACTGTCGACAGTGAGGCGCCTGTAGTGATTTCGTCAATCTCAAGGATTTGCCGGCCCAGTCTTTGAAGATGCTCATAGGGGTAGGGTTTGCGTGCATGCGTTCACAGGGGTGAGTGTCTGCGTTGTACTATGTGATTAAAAAAAACATATTGCGCCTGTAGTGATTTCGTCAATCTCAAGGATTTGCCGGCCCAGTCTTTGAAGATGCTCATAGGGGTAGGGTTTACGTGAATGCGTTCACAGGGGTGAGTGTCTGCGTTGTACTATGTAATTAAAAAAACATATTGCACCTCACATCTGAACTAATAACACAACCAACATCACAAACACACATGCCAACAATAACATTACAAGCACAAATCTCTGTTTCTCTATCCTACTGTTAATTGCCCTCATAGCAGCCATTTTTGCATCATTCTCCGATGCCACAAGCCTCAAATTTGCCACTTGATTTATTGCTGCACTCAGCTCTGTGCACTGCTCTTCTTCCTTCGGCCTCAGTTCTTCAACAGCACGCTCTAACTCAGCCTTCTCCCTTCTTAGCGACAACACGGCTTCAGGAAGATCATTCAACAACTCCCTCAAAAAGCTGCTTGTTGGGGGTCATACCACCCAAAAAGATTGCAACTGGCGCCCTGAAAACTTGACATACAAAATCACCCAACCAATGTGCTAGGTCCAACAAAAAAAAAACAATCAAAACAAATCGCAAACACTCAACTGATTGTTGCATCTGTAGTACCACCGGCCTGGGTTGTCCATGCTCCAGGAGATCCACTGCGCCGCTTTTGCACCACACCGGCACATCACCGCTGGCTGATAATCGAATTGCCCAACTCACGGCGGATTGGGAGCACAATTGGTGGGATGTGACGAACCCGACGATCGTTTTCTACAAGACCTCGCCATCGCCTAGCTATAACTCCAATTCTCGCCGCCGCCACTGCCCTAAGCTAGGGTTTGAGCTGAGAGGGAGAAGGGGAAAATGTCGTGCCAAGATAACCCCGTCTATTAACGCCTCAACGGCGCCCTGACATGTGGGGCCCACAGTGCACCACGTCAGCAAAATCGGGCAAAAAATAAGTCGATACTGCCATGGGACCTCCTTTGAACGGTTTGTGCGAGTTTAGGGGTACACATATCTGATTTTGTGGTTAAGGGACCTAAAAATATTCGACGTTAAGTTGAGGGACCTCCGGTGAACTTGTTCCTTAGCTTTTCAATCTTCTGAGCCCATGTTTTTTTTAAGAAATTCTTAACCCATGTTAGTCTGGGCCTTTTGTGTGAGCTTATTATAAGATAGAAAGCCCAAGCCCAACAGTTATGCGTGCCAAAATGCAAGTCCGGGACATATGCAAATGTCAGATGCTGTCGACTACCTCTCCAAATGAATGTCATTTTAGAGTTATGTACATGAATAAAGTGGTTAAAATGATATGTAGGTATTGCATATTGGAAATAATACATATGATTTATACATGAGGTGATGAGGGTGGTAACATTTATAATTAATAAGGGCAAATTAAGAAAAGGTGGGAGACAAATGCTTTGAAGTTCCATAACAACCTATATTTAGAGAAGAGGAAAAAAAAACATAAAAAAACCTACATTTGAAAAGGGGTAGACAGGAGGCCCTGCCAATCTCCTTGTTATTTCAACTTTTTCTTCAGATTATTTGCTCCATGCTTTAAAAAAAATATGCTTTCTCAAAAAAGTTTATTCTACTGTATACTTAAAATATTTAATTTATCCTTACAAGCAAATCAATAATATAAACCAAACATGATTTTAACTCCCAAATTAATGCTCCCACCAATTTCTACTCCTGAATATACAATACAAATACTTATAAAAGATATTGGAAGTTTCATAACAATATAAATTAGTATACTGCCTGATTGATGATAGTTTAGTTGAGCCAATAATGAAATATTGACCCCAATTTTGTTCACCAGAGCGGGAGAACAAGATAATACGAGTATGTTTGTTAGAGCTGTTGTGGAGCAGCCTAGCCTAAACCTAGCTCCACCTCTCTAGTTCATTTTGTGATAGTACTGTGGAGCTGGAACTGTTTGGTTGGACTCTAGCTCCAGGAGAGTTGGAGCTGTGCTAAACAGACCCTACAGTATTGAGATTGATAATCAGTTACCAAAACCCCTAGGGAACAGCCCACCCTTCGGCCACTACAATGGCCATACTTCCTTCCAAATACTAAAATACAGTTTTCTTCGTGAACTTAGCATAACTTAAGTCGTTAAGCTCTTTACGGTGAAACCTACTTAGCCGGATTTAACTCCGTATTTGGCTATAATTGATGTCAGGGTTATATATAGTGGCAAAATATGCACACTACTTAAAAAAGAGGCACATACAAGTTGGCACTATAGGCGTCGGAACAGCAAAAACCATCACATATAGTGCTTTTCCCCTTTCAAAAGATGAAAAAAAATAAAACCGGCACCTTTAATACACTATAGGTGACGGTTCTATAAAATAACAGCCATCAATACTTTAGGTGCCCATTTTTTTTTAAAAAAGCAACTATATTTAATATATTATAGGTGTCGGTTAATTAAATACCGATACCCTATCAAACGAGCTGAGCCAAGCTGAGAGATGGCCGGTTTTTTTTATCGCATGAGGAGGGAGGATAAAACGCTGAGTGGGTGGTGAGGGGGCGTCCTTATCCACTCGCCCCCACTCCTCTCATGCTCACACCCTCTCTCTCTTGGCTCTCTCTCCTTCTCCACCGCGGTCTCTTGGCGGTGGCATGCAATGGCGTGCGGTGGCGGGACGGAGGCGGCGGCATAGTGAGCGGCGGCGGGAGGAGAGGCGGTAGCGGCGGGCAACACCCTCCCCTCCGCCAGATCTGGCGGGAGGGGAGGCAGCGGCAGCGGTGGCGCCCCACGGGCAGCAGCGGCGATGGGCTCCCTTCCGCCAGATCCGATGGGAGGGGAGGCTATGGCAGCGACGGCAGCGGCCTCCCATAGGCGACAGCGGGAGGCGGCGGCGGGCTCCCATGGGCGATGGTGGCGGGTTCCCCTCCGCCAGATCCAACGGACTCCCATGTGTTGTTGTTGGTTGTTGATTGTATGATGCTGATGTGTAGTTGTCCTTTTTTGATAGATTTTTGTATTTTTTTTTTGGTTCCTTTGATGCATCGGCTCGGCTCAATGTGAGCTGAGCTGCATTTTTTTTTTTTTTTGCAAATTGTATATCTCAAAGGTGCCGGTTTCAAAACTGGCACCTTTGAGTGTTCTAATCAGTGCTGGCTTGATGGTGTCAGTTGGGAATTTCCAACCGACACCAATGACCTTTTCTGTAGTAGTGGTACCAGTTCTACATGGTGCCCAATCTCTTTGTATGTGTGGTAGGACACACCCGCGCGTCGATGGATGCCGTTAGTGGGATATCTCAGTATTGACGTGAGTGTGAATTTGGTGTCTGCACATTCGATATGTACTATTCCCTCTATCCCATAATATAAGCCGTGCACACATTACAAGATTCAACATTAAAAACATTTGATCAACAATTATTATAATATAAATTAAATTTTATTTGCTAAAATTAATTGAATTGACATTTAAATTTACTTTAAGATGGTTATAATTTTGTTGCAATAACTTTATATTATATGAGAAATTATAAGTTAAATATTAGTTTTGAAGACTGTGCCAAGTTTAACCATGCCTTATTATGAGATGGAGGGAGTACTCAACACTTATATACTGTTATTCTTCAATCGCTGCAAAAACAAATAGAGATCACTGATTATTTTTTATCACATCTGAATGTGCTTTTTTGGCCCTGTGTATGGATGGAGTTTAGATATATAATTTAATAGGTGTAAAAAAACGTATTTTTATTAATGTTTACCTGTATTGACGTGGATATCTATAGTAAACCTTTTTCTCCATTATATTTTTCTACAAGTTGGTCCGAATCTATTCCTAGCACGAAACTCCCCCATCAATGTATAAACAGCGGTGAGAGAAATCATGCCAGGAGAAGGACAGCTAAAATACACATCCAGCAGGCGGCGACGTGGCTAGCGCACGAACTGGACGCCTCCAGTGCTCGATCAGTGTGACGTCATCGCACGAGCGTACGTGCGGTGGCGACGGCCGGCGTCCGCGCGCGGGGTCGTGTGTTCGCGATCACGACGGCGACGGCGCGCGCGTCCGTATCCCGTAGGGCCCTGTAGATGCGGTCGCCGTCGTCGCGTGCGCGTGCGCGTGCGCGCCGCGCACGGGGCGGGGGACACGAGACGGGAGGCGCGGGCCGCGCCACGGCGTGCGGACGGCGACGTGCCGCGCGCGCGCGCGCGTGGCCTGTCGCCCGCGGGCGGTGGCGCCTCACGTGGCCGTGGCCGCCGCGCTGGCACTTCACGTGCGGCGAGAGCGAGCTAGCAAAAAGGGAACGACCCGGACTTGCCCGGTCGTCGACGGCGACACGCCCGGCGCGCGCGCGCGGCTGCTACCTTTGCCACTTGCACGCGCGGCGAGGGCGGCGTCGTGGACCCCGGCCGGCGGCGAGACGGGGTGTGCCAAGTGCTCCCTAGCTCGCTGCTGGATGGAGAGAGGTTTCGGCTGGGACGGCGACCGTTTTGTACGGTGGCGGGCGGGCGCGGCTGTGTGCGCTCTCGCGCCGGGCGTGGCGTGCGGCGGACACCTGGGTGGAGAGGATGCCATGGTCTCGTCAAGGCGTTATCCTTATGGAATCCCCCGTGATATCTTGCGGAAAACTAAGCGGATACAATTCGGCGCGCGATAGATTTATTAGCATCAATATGAATGTGAAAAATGTTATAATGACTTATATTGTCAAACGGAGGGATAATATAATTGATTAGTTTGTCATCCATTGATATTCAGGTTAATCTAGGGAGAATGATCATAGGATGCGAGTATTTTTACGCATGTGGCCCTCACAAAATAATACATCAGTTTTAAATTATAAGTGGTTTGATTTTTTTTGTCAAAGTTCTTTAGGTTTGACCAAATTATTTTTTTTAAAAAATTAATAACATCTACAACAACTAATTAGTTTCATTAAATCTAACATTAAATATAATTTTGATAATATGTTTGTGTTGCATTGAGTATATTTGTTTATAAGCTTTGTAAAACTTAAATAACTTTGATTAAGGAAAAAATCAAATGACTTATAGTATATATGAAATGAATGGAGTATAATTTAGTATTGGATATAGGTGTAAAATAACTAGATGAAAAAAATGGAGGAAACGTTGTGATTGGTAGAGAAGAGTAAGTAGTGGGGAAAATAAAATATGAAAGGTTGTGATGGGTTAGAATGATAATGCAGGTGAAGAAAATTTAGGACCTAAATATTGGAAGTTACTCCCTCCGTTTTTTAATATATGACACCATTGATTTTTTAGATACGTTTGACTATTCATCTGAAAAAAATATGTAATTATCATTTATTTATGTGACTTAATTCAATATTAAATGTTCTTCTAGCATGATTTAATTTGTTTTATATTTGCAAAAAAAATTGAATAAGATGAATCGTTAAACGTCGTTAAAAAATCAATGATGTTGTATATTAAAAAGCAGATGCTGTATCATATCTGGGAACGGATGGAATGCTACTTTCGTCATGTTGACATTAGTACACAAACATCAATCTCTAGTGTTTGTTTGAACGCCAACCCAAGCGGGGAGTGGTCCGCAACATGGAACGGGGATGCCTCAATGTGCACCTATGGTGGTGGGATGAGTCTCCTATGACGTAAAATCAGAAGGACTTTGTCACTGACATGTGGGACCCACAAGGACATGTGGGACCCACCCACATGTCAGTGACAAAGTCCCTCTGACTTTACGTCAGAGGAGCGCGATCCATGGTGGTGGCATGGAGGCAAGCTGTGTGGTGTGGAGACGGGAGGGGACAGTCACATAGGAATGAAAATGGTTCGGAAAGTTACCGATTTTCAAACGTACTTTCAGAAGCACAAAAAAAATTGGTTGGAATTTTTCTAGAAACTTTTGAAAGCATAAATGAATTCAGATTTTTTTTCTTGGAAACGGAAACGAATTCGGAAACTTTCCAGAATTCCATTCAGATTTTAATCTTGGAATAAAAAACAGATTACTTCAGCTGATTTAGGTTCAGCGCCTCCTCTGGTACTCTAGATGTTCAGATTTGTACTGAATATTAAGATGGTTAATTTTGCCCAAATTCATTCCAAATTAATTTAGAATCATATCAAATTAATTTGGTCGTCGATACTTTTCTAGCTCGCAGTACGTACAGTCAGAGATGACCCTTTTTATGGCAATGGATCCCAAGGCTATATGTGCTAATTAAGCTAGTGAATCGAATGGACCACAAGACATAGATAATATGCACATTGTGCAACTTCCCATGTGCTTTAGCTTACTCAAATTTGTGCATCCACACAACTGGCTTCTACTAAGGCTATTCCCAACCCAATAACTAGGATGGTGTCCATAGCATTAAATAAGGTGCCACCTAAAATGAAAAATAATGTGGCAAGCTAATAAATGAGGAAAGAGAAGGAAACCATGTCTTGTATGAGATATGATTTCTACACAACATCCAAGATATCATGTGAGATAAGGAGCATTAAAATTAAATATGGAATAGTAGTGTTTGCATTGGAAGAGTGGTGTCTAGTACTAGTTTCTTGATAATGTAGAGTTTATAAAAATCATGTCTAGTGTTTTGGGTTCGGAATGACCTAAGTGTAGCTAGCCTCCTATGCATGCTGGTCCATACAAGTAGAGTCTCAAGTGGGGTATGTGACCATGCACTGCTGGGAGCCTGGGAGACTAGCACTGCATGAACAGACATGTAATATTACTGTCTGCGAGTATTAATTGAGCTAATGAACAAGTAATTAAGATGGTAATAACAACAAATTAAGAAGATATATTTAAATACACGACGAACACTGCACATGGACACATGTATATATGGCGTGCTACACATGCATGCATGTCCTGTGTGTCATCAGTGCCTTAGCTAGCTGGATTCTGGATTTAGTGAGTAAGAGAGAACGATTTGAAATTGCCGTCTCGCTCTCATGGTATGGTATCATGCACCGCACCTTCACACAGATCCAATTAAACACATATGATACTCCCTGCAAGCAATTTTAATTTTATCTGAAATCAAACTCTTTTAATTAAATTAATTTGACCTGTTTATGAAAAAATATAGTAGTATTAATTTGTAGCACAAAAAATATATTACAAAATTATTTAACCAATGGATTTAATATAATTAATTTGGTGTTATAAATATTGCTTCAACTTTGTATAATTAGAGAATTTCTGCTGGCTTTGCTTCACCTTACAAATATAATTAGAGAAACATGCTTAATTAGTCGTCTTTGCTCAAGCCAGATATAAGGTTCACACTGGAATTGTGCACATACATAATGGGTCCTCATGCGCAATTGTATTTATGGCTGTGATTATACATATTTGGCTATTGGGTGTGCTGTAGATATCAATACACTACTTAAATTATAGATGGACCGCAAGTGACAGCGGCTGTGAAATCAGCTTCCATTTTCACATACGACTCCTTAAGAGACCCGTATGAAAAATCGATTTTCGCAGGTGGGTCTCATAAGGACGAGGGCAAGCGATGGCGGTGGCGCCGCTGCATGGATCTGGCTGATGCCGGTGGTGGGCATTTTGGGTTTTTTGATTTTTTTTCGCGATATTTTTGTTTTTGCATGCGGTCGGGTTAAGGACCCGCGGCCGGCAAATGCAAAAATCAGTTTTAGTAGCATTTAGAAATCGAATCTGTAGTTATATTTTATATTCTGAGAAACCGAATCTGTAGTTATAGAATAAAAAGCTCCCTCATTTTTTTAAGCTATTTTTTTTCTAGATTCTATTGATTCTCTTGATTTTAATCAGCTGCTTTTAAGAATTTAAAGCCAGACATACCATGTTTCCCATGTCGTATATCTCACGTACGTATAAGTTTATTTTGTCACGTTTGGATTCCTTTGATCCTATGGCACCTTAATTAATTAGCATCAACTGTTGATGCTTAGCATTGGAAGTACCTTGACAATATATTACACCCATTGCAGTGGATGGTGCTAATTTAATTTCTTGTAGCTACAGGAATGTCTCCTCAAACTGCTTATTTCATATGACTTCAATATATGCTCCTTGTTAGACAATAAGAACATAGCGAATGTTGTGCAATTTTGTTATATATTATGATATGGAATGGATTCACAAGAGGCATTATTTTTTCTTCATAAAGACGGAATATTTTAAAGACAGATAAATAAAACTTTTGTGGCACATATTTAAGGAGGTATCACAAAGTACCAACACTTCTAAAAGAATTGTAGTCACTATATATGCAAAAAGAAAATTGCAGAAGAATCAAAATTTCAGTTAATTCAATACTAAATATGTCTCATTTGCTTAATGTATATTGAAAAGAAAATTAAAGCGCTTTATATCACTGCAACAACTTGGGAAAAAAGTCACTAGTGTCACTATCCTTTAATTTTGAAGCATGCCCCAAGCGCCGTCCAATTATCCTAGTCAGCTAATATATTCTAGCCACATAACGCAAAACGTTGTTCGAGCTAGCTGTCTTTGTCAATCTCAATGGGCGTTTTGGTTAGTGTCTAAAGCGAAAATTGAGTCCTTTCTGTTTTCTTTTTCCCAAAACAGTTCATTTCGAAATTCTCATCAACAAGCTCTAGTATATGTACAGTACAATTTGCTAGGTAGTAGTTTTTTATTTGTTTCGATCTCCTGTACACTTTTCTATAGGTAATGGATCTACTGGTTTACATGTTCCCTTGCCACAACACTAAATAAAATGTTTACAAGCGTACTCAATATTACTGTACATTCTGATCACAATCGTCAAATGAGTTGACTTCAGAATTCCCGGAAAAAAATGTGTGACTTCAGAATTTAGTAGATTTGAGGAAAAACATTCACACCCGGTCACTCTGTCCCGGGGGCGACGCGGGAGGCGAACAAGCCGCGCCACCCCCGCCCTTCTCCTCCCCTCCAAAGCCTCACCGCCGCCCGAGACGCCGCCGGCAAAGCTAGGCGGCTGCAAGGACAGCAGCGGCGGGGCTCTCTCTCTCGCTCGCGGTCAAGACGATCGGGATACCAGCAAGACAGGAGCTTAGGGTATGGTGCCGGCGCCGGGAGAAGCGACCGATGGTCTGACGGCGTCCAGATCCAGTGCCGTGGAGCTTGGATCTGGTTCCCCATGGCTGGATCTGATGCTCCCGACGGCGGAGAGCTCAGCGACGGGCGGCGGCGACCTGGCAGGCCCGGGAGGGGGGGGGGGGGTTCGGCGGCGTGTCAGGGGTGGCGGTGACATGGAGCGCTCGGCGGCGGTGTTTGGCGACGGGTCAGGGGCGGCGACGACCTAGTGGGTGGTGCTGCCGGAGCTGGCTCCCCTAGCCACGCATGGAGGCGCGGCTGACGACGTGAGGCGGTGGGGTGCCGCCAAAGCCGGTGGTGGCGCTGGCGGTGTAGTAGTTGGCGGTGATGGTGGTGGCGACGCCTCTGGTCAGATCTGGATGACGCGGAGGTCATGGCTGGCGGCGGTTGCCGACGGTGGCAGTGACGGCGGCGGCTGGATGCTGCTGGCGGTCGGCGAGGCAGCAGCCGTGGTGGCGGCTGCGGTGGCTGACGGCGGCGGCGGTTCGCTGCTGCTGGAAGATGGCGATGTAGCCGCCGTGGTGGTAGCGGCGGCGGCAGCTAGTGACGGTGGCGGATGCGGAGGCGGGGAAGGCGTCGGGCGGTGGAGATCGAGGCATTGACGGCCATGGGTGGATAGCTGGGGAGGTGTGGTAGACTACCGCATTTGGCTGGCGTGAGAGTAGCAGGAGGAGTGCTCGTAGGCCAGATCGGCGCGTAGAGGCGCGGCCGGTGGCAGCGGAGGTCGGCACGACGCGAGAAGGCGCGGCCGGCGGCGGAGGAGGCCAGCATGGCGCGATGAGGCGCGACCGGCAGTGACGGAAGCGGGCAAGGTGCAAGGTGGAGGAACTGCCGGTGGGTGCGGTGTGGTCTGCGGCGCACTAAGGCTAGCCGGCGGGGGGTACCGGTGCAGTGGTCCCACATGTCAGCAGAGGTTGTACGGTGGTGGAGCTTTGGGGCGCCAGTCGTGGACTCGGAGGTGGTGAGCGGTGGGTGAAAACCCAGCCCGGTGTGCTCGAAGCATCATTGCCCTCGTGAGGGCGTTGTCGTGACGACTCATCCCTCATTACTGTGGCGAATAAGGGGCAGATTCATCTTGTGTTTGCACTCAATGTCCTAACGAAATCTGTGATTCTCTATTACAAGGATTATGCAAATACAAATTTAAATAATTAAATAATGCAGAATCCAAATTAATATTTCTAATCCTCTTGTGCTTGACAATGCAACATATCCACAAATATGCATTCTGTCTCAAATTATGCATTAACTAAACAGTGATAATGTGAGTAAATGTTCTGTATTTGGTGGTAGAAAAATCTGTAATATGCATGTAGAGATCATGACGCAGCCTCCATGAATGTCTGAGATGTATAGACCTAGCCTCTCCTTGTCTCATATATACCCCAGCATCAGAAAGTCCATTGACAACATCATATTAATTTCTTCTTTTGTTAGAAATTACATTAGTTAATGCAAATATATAGAAGGAGAAACATATATATGCATCCACATATATATATAAGTACTTAAAGATTGTGAAAAATATCAGTGTTATGAAATTGGACAGTGGAATCTATAGACCATGAAAGTATCAAAGTGTGTCATGCCTTGATTTTCTACTACAAATATTGCAACAAAAGAAAAAAAAATGAACCCATGGTTTTGTGCTAAGTACGTATTACCTATCTAAGTTAGTTTGTAGAGTAATATAGTTAGGTTTGAACGAAAAGTTTAAGCAATTATCTTGAATAGCTCATATTTTCTCTTATCTGCCACCGCATAGCAAAATCTGTTCTTCTATATGCGAAGTCCAGAAATTAATAAAAAAATGCTTTAGATTATCCTTTTGTGTGTATTAATTTAATTTGTGTATTGATTTTGTAATTAGGAATATCACATACATGATACATGCAGTATCACAAAAAGAAAAAAAATTCGAATATGACCCTGTGTGTGTGTGTATGTGATTTAGTATAAGATCAAAATAATATCATTTGCACATGTATTGGCTCCTTTCTTGCAATTAACTAAAATAATTTACATTTGCGACCAAACGTTATATCGGATATATTAGTTTAATTACAATAAATAGTTTTTATAAATCTTACCCCTTCAATATTCCTAGTTGTTATTTGGCCTTTAACACAATAAATGGAAATATTTCCATGATCATTCATCAGTGTTATTTTCACAATAGATGACGAATTGAAATAACTTAATAATGGAGAATCACAATTTCTATTGGCTAGCTTGATTGGTACGATCGAACAAGCCGGCCCCTCATCAGATTAGATTTTACATTAATTGAAATTGTCACTGTCATTCAATCTCTCTCATGAGCATGTAGCAGGCAATATCATGAATTCAATACTAGGTTCGATCCCAAATTGAGCTGACGCCGCCATCTAACAAAGAAAGAAAAGTGAAGTGGGACAAGAATGGACAATATCTGAGAAACACACACATAATCATATGGAAATATAAATAATCAATACAGCAAACAACATACTATTAATTAATTGTGACAAAACTAATTATTTATTGTCACTGCATAACGCATGGATGATTGATTCGTGCCACGGAATCAGTCAAGCAATGGCTCCAAACCACAAAGTACAAGACTCCAAAGCTAGCTACACACGTGCTCATGGCTCTCGTATAATTAAATAACTAAACACTCACTTGCAATTAAACCAGCCACGCTTATTTTAATATATATCACACACACCCGATCGATCGCACACGTACGTATATACGCATACGTTATACCTGTACAGAATTACAAATCATATGATATACAATCATTCATTACCTGAATTGAGATTCATACAATACACACATACGATTGTAGGCGCCATGGCGGCGTGTCTGGCCTGAGCCCGGAGTCGAGGAAGGTCATATCGATGATGATCAAAGCATAGACATCGATGCGATCATGGCGGGGCAGCAGTGGTGGCGGCGTCACGGACCTCGAAGACGTTGCGGGTCTTGACGACGACGTCGTACATGTGGACGAGCTTGAGGCGGGAGAAGTCGCGGGGCACGGAGATGAGGTGGACGGTGGAGCGCTGGTGGAACTGGAGGAGGCACGGGTCGTTGAGGTACCTCTCCCACCCGAGCTCCCGCAGCCGCCTCTCTAGAACCTCGTAGCTCGTCACCACCTCGCTGCTCGGCACGTGCACAAGCACCTTCCCTCCCCCACCTCCACCACCGACACCGCGCCCTCTCGACGGCGCCTCGCTATCTGCCCTCCTCACCATCCCATCCTCAAACACCCACACCCCTGCCATATATATAATATATATATGTTTTTTTTCAATTCTTCTTTGCTTGATCACAGCTAGAAGCTTTGGAGCTCAGCAATGGTGGTGGTGCAAGGAGAAGGGAGAGGTAGTGGCTAGCTTATATACAGTGGCGACGAAGAAGACGGCTGCTACTGTTCGGATTCGTGTCCAGGGCGATCGGCTAAGGTGGGGCCCAGCGGGTGGTGTCATTGGGAATGGGTAGTGTGGGGCCCGGGGAATCACAGCGCCTCCAACCATAGAACATCGGTGGAACATTCCAAGAGAAGGGGAGCCTTGGGCCATCCGATCAGGGAGCCGACGGCGCTGGAGATGCCCTCGTGTCAGAGAAGAAAAAAAAAAGGAGGATGATGAGCTTGACCTTTCGTCTGGTCAGAAGGAGGGGTGCAAAAAGGTGGCTAAAAGTGGAGCAATTAGCTAATTAATTAATTAACTGTTAGTTTTAGGTCACTCCTATCTCATGTGATTAAGGGAAATTCAGTGTGTATGTACAGCAAATAGGCTGCAGTTTTTTTCAGTGATATTGTTTACTGGCCATAGTTCACAAAAATGTTATTTTGAATTGAAGTTTGAAATTATAAACGCCTTTTTCAAGTGATTAGGTACTTTTGTGCAATGTCTGTATAATCCTTGTAATTATTGGTGTGATATATCAGAACTAATTCCTAGAAATTAAGCTATGCGTATAAGATCTTGCTTTGTGTTAACGATTTTTCATTACTTCTTAATACGATTAAAACGGATTAGAGAGACAAGCCTAGAGCTGTTAGGGCTTGAGCATATAGGATTGTATTCTATCCCTAACTGGTCATGGTCCTCTTGTTGCCACTTTCCCTAAACCATAAAAGGATGAGGTACCAGTTCAGCTGTGGAGGAGGTTGTGGAGATGAATTCTCATAATCCACAAGTAATTATAATTGGTAAAAATTTGCGTGGGGATAGGTACCATTTCATCTTTTTTTAATGAACACCATTTCATTCTTATTATTGTGTTGTTCTATATATGGATGGTTGGGTTGAAGTTACATTTGCAATTAATATATTAGTCAAATCACTTCACAATCCAAATCAATTTATTATAATAGTAGTTTGTTTGCGAGGTGATACATATATAGGTCATTCAATATAATCTAAGGTATTTTAATTTGTTTGAAGCAATCTAGAGGGCCGGCCCATTCAGCTCTACTTTTCATATATAGGTCATTCAATATAATCTAAGATAGTCTAAATAAGTTTTCCGAAAGGGCAAATATGTCAAAATTTTCATATCATTTAACCTCTGAAATCTACACACACAAAGAAACAGTAAAAAATAAAATTATTACCTTCATTTTTTAATAGATAACACGATTGACTTTTAAAATTATTACCTTCATAATTAAAGTTTCTTTAATGATAAGACAGTTCAAAACAAAATAAATCAAATTTATTTTTTTTAATACGACATATGGTCAAACGTCATGTCCGAAGTCAACGGTGTCATCTATTAAAAACCGGAGAGAGTATTTAATGTCAGGTGAATTTGAATATTTATTTTCTAAAATTGGTGGTCCGGTACCATGCATGATGCCCCTTTTCATTGTCCTCTTGCAAAACCACATCAAACTAACAATTTGATGATGGTGTGGATGAATTTTAATTTAGCACTTTGGTTTTGCTAATTTCACTAGTACGGTAACCTCCATAGTTGCCAGTTGGGAACTGGCCTTAGGTGTCGGTTTCCCAACCGACACCGATATATTGGCACCTATGTCCGGTATATGTGCCAGTTTTGGAATCGACACCTATAGAGATTATATGTGCCGGTTCTTACCCCACAACCGAAACCTGTAGTATTCAATGTATAAAAAAAAGGAGAAAATCTATTCTATACCACTGAGTTTGTTCGAGTTCAACAATTTACCATTGACATTGTCCATTTTTATAATATACCAGCGACTTTATCAATTGTTCTATAATACAACATTGGGTTGAGCCTTCTTTCCAAAAACACCCAAAATAACCTTTATCTCACTAGAAGTTTCAAAAAAACATAAAAACTTTTATGTGGCCTCCTTACACAACATGGAAATTTGTATAGAACTTTTATGTGGCCAACATGGGAAGATGCGCGTCTGGATCCTCACCGCGATGGTCACCACCGTGTTCGCCATCTTCATCACGCTCGCCGTTGCCCTCATCTCCCGCCGCGGCAGACGGCGGCGGTGGAGTGGGGGCGGCGGCGAGGGGAGGAGGAGCTCGCCGCCTCCTCATCCCCCACCGCTGCCGCAGCCTCCGCGTCACCCGCCGCCACCACCGACCCGTGAGAGAGAGAGGAAGAGTGAGAGAGAAGAGAGAGGAATAGTGGAAAACAAGTATGACAGGTGGGTCCCACATTTTTTTATAAATAGAATGCTGACTGGACTGCCACGCGTACGCCACATAGACCAAAACCACTGCGGATTGGGTCGAGGGGGGTAATTCATCCGGTTTGCATAGTTGGGGGTGAAGAATGTCTGGTTTTGTGGTTTAGAGGGGTAATTTGGTCGACCGCGATTGTTGGGGGGGGGGGTAATTCGTACTTTTTCCTTTCTTTTAACATATCTGTGTTATCTCATTCGTGACTAACTACACCATCAATTCCTTACCATGTAGCGACCATTACATATGTTTCATTATCAACCCAAAGCACGGCTCCGTGGCAGTCCTTGACCCCCTTGATTATAATCACAAGACATACAAACAATTTCCAACAATCTTACAATAGTAAGTTATTCTGATACTATTGCATGTCTAATTATTAATGCATTACAATTAAATCTCCTCCTTAATACGAAACGGTAAAAAATCCATACTATGCGTACAACTACTACAAGAAGGGTGGAGAGCGGATTCAAACAAGGGAGAAGCTGCTAGTACATACATATTGGCCGGTAATAGTCTACACAGTTAATGTATTCCAATTATTTTACTAATTAGAAAATTTAACTTTTTCCTTCTATGATATGTCATCAAGTATCACAAGCAACCTAGAGGCTCGGTCCTCGGCGGGTATTACTCATGTGAATTCCTCAGGGTTAATGGGAGATACAGGGTTAACGCAGAGGATGTAAGTCTCTCGACTCAACGTATAAGTGCATTGGAGAACTGCACATCTATAACCTACTAATATATATATTGTGCTTCTTTCATGCATGCAGCTTCCTAGAATAGAACATCGAATAAGCATTGACGATACAACTATTACAAATGTGCAGCGCGATCTCTGTTACTTCATCCACCATGAGTGTTGTCATGTCAAAGGACAGTTCTTCGACCTAGAGAGTATCCTGGATACAAGCGAAGAATACAAGAATCTTCCGGAGTGGAACAACACGATGCGATAATGCAACTAGATAGTGTATTCGAAGTGATAATGTTATAAATATTGTAACATCTTGATGACACTTTTCACTTATACAATATATTTATATTTGTCAGTATCAAATGTTTTTCTAGTTACTAATATTTTTTATGCATAAATTAATTAATTAATTGGAACATTATTTATCACAAATTATTATTGTAACATTTTTTTTCAAATTCTTGTACCTAATTAAATAGGCGGCTCTATCAAATTTTCTTAGACGCACTGGTCCTATCTTCGCAGGCCGCCTGGGAAAATAATCTTCCCAGGCGGACCTCCCGACCGCGTTGATCTTTGCTGGGTTTGGGGTGCAGGTGGAGCGGGCATCTGCCTGGGAAGGCCATTTTCCCCCGCCTGGGAAAATGGTTTTTCTAGTAGTGATAGTTAAAAAAGGTGCACATGCTTTGGAAAGTGATTTGAGTTTGGACTTGCGAATAATAGAACAAGATAAGTTGATAAATGGGACCATATATGTTCCGCTCACATCCTGTTGCAGCGTGTGCACACTGATAGGCGACTAGCTAATTGGCGCCGGTGTTTTTGGCCCACAACTAAACTGAAGGATTCTATAGCTAGGAGTCCAGGACTAATATGCATGCAAGTGGTGAATGGGATAGAGGAATATATATTGTTTTGCCAAGCATATGAACAGATATCACCTTTGTTTTTCGAAAACAAAATTAAAGAACTTTGTTTGAAATTGTTTACCATACATAACTAAGAAATAAGTAGTGTGCACGAGAGGGATATGCTAGGGACTGTGCACGACGTCGATTTGTCCTAAACTCAGTAGGGGCAAGTAAGATGTCTCTAACAGTGTAGAGGCAAGAGACAACGAGTAAGACATGAATGAAAAATCATAACTAAGAGATAGATGTAGGGGTAATAGATTAATTTTAACGATTTATGGATGGTTCAAACATTTCTGGAACTTCGTTAATTAAACAGAGCCTAATTAATGCATTTCCTATTAGGCTGTGATGTATTAAACTCGAAAAACCCAGGCCTCTAAGCAAGTAAACACGAAAATACCTAAATTGTGATCAAATGTCTCACTATTTCGAATTAATACCTGCAGTCAGATAGCAGTTAATTGCCCGTTCTGACCTCTGAACACACCAGCCTTTACACGAAGACTTTAACCCTTTCTAAATTTTCTTCAAATTTATTCCAAATCTAAAGTAAGGCCAAATTTGGTCGTCACACTAACTAGCAGAAGTTCAAATCAAGCTATATATCCAGCAGTATATAATTAAAGAAGTTCATCTCTAGGAAAATAAAATATAATGAAACCCATCCTTAAGTTAGTTCTAAAATCATCTTTTTTGCAATGTCATTTTTTTTTGTGTTTTTCGTGCATTTTCATTCTTTCTGCCACAAATATCGTATAGCGTGATACATATAAACCAGATATCATCAAATAAAAAGATTTTTGCAGACAAGGCTCCTAGTCCCAATAGGTTGCAGGCAGGTCTTAACTGCTCCTGCATGAAAAAATTACTCCCCTCGGGATTGGTTATAGGGCCGCCTGCGAAATGCACTATCACGGACGGCCGCTTAAGACCATTGCAGGCCTCTGCAAAAATCGCCGTTGTCATCACAGGCCTAAAACCACGAATAGCAGGTTGACAACGGCGGCGGTAGACTATGGCAAGCACGATGACACTAGTGGTGGTGGTCTAGGGTAGCCGATTTGGTGTTTTGAAATTATTCACAAGCGGTCGGTATAGGTGACCACATGTCTCACATGCGGTTACGCTAGCTGCATGCAAAAAAAATGGGATTTTCGCATACACGTACACCTGGTGTAGGTGGACCGTCTGGTCATCTGCGAAAATCGATTTTGATCTTATGCAAAAATTGATTTTGTAGTATTGATTGTTACTCGTCATAAAATTTAGGCAATTATGTTTGTTTTGGTGACACTTAGCCCGTCTACTACTTAATTGGATCATTATGTTGTCGTATATGTTTGCATGTACAAACAGTAACAAAAATAAAGAAACATATTGACACAGGAAGTAAAGTAAGCCAACTTAATTTAGTACTTTACGAGTTTGAAAATAGTTAGCTAGGGTTCCGGGTTAAATTCTGTGGCAAATGTAGTTTAGTGAGTAAAATGAACTTAATAAAAAAATAGTTCTACGACAATCTCATCATTTAAAAGGGATGTTTTTTGATGTGTACGTCTATATGAGTGACTAGTGGTACTGACGTAAACCACGGTGAAAGGTCTTGATTTAGCATTAAATATTTAAGTCCACTCGGATAACATAATTATAAGTGTGGCTACACTTGTTCCGGATGTTGTTTAGAATAGGTACAATAGCAAGCTATAAGCTAGCTGCAAACATATTTTAAGGAGATAAATGAGAAAAAATAAGAGTAGCGGGCTATAGATTTGTAGCCAGTTCTAGCACGGACTCCAAGACGCAGTGTGTGTATGACAGGTGGGACCAGGTATTAATAGTGTACTATGTAACTATTATATGAATGAGCTATTAGATTGGCTATAGATAAATTGGATCTAGTAGTTGGCTATACTATTAGGGTATATCTAGAGATAATTAATTAGCCCCTTATATATATGGGACTGCCTTTTAAGCTAAATTAAATTAATACCACTCTATGCATATCCAGAGTGGCGAAGCCAAATACACCGATAAATCTAGACGACTATAATGACATTTTTCAATTACCAACCTTGTTTAATTTCTGAACACACATCCGGCAATCAGCAAATGGAGACGCGCGGCCGGTGATATGGAACCCGGCCGGCCGCTTGAGTGGTCTGGGAGGTGACTCCACGGAATATGATTTTTTTTTTCAGTAAAGTCAGCCGGCAGCAAGCTTTCTTCTATTATATCTACATCAGTAAAAATGTAAATTAGTAATATTAATCTGCACTGTGACAACTTAAGAAAACATTAAAAAATTATAGTTTCACAGGATCAGGATCCGGAGGCACTTAATTATAAAATGACGCCTCAGTGTACCCGCGCGCAGTCCTAGCTAGTGATGTACATATGTCTCTGTACGTTCAATCTTATTCATGTTTTTCTTAGTTATTCTATCTTTGATATGCCACTCATGAGAAATAGCTATATATATTTTAGTTTGGATGGAGTATATGGTTGCCGTATCAAAATTAAAGTACACAAATGATTTGGATGTCAGCTTTGCAAAAACTTTTATTAAAACTGGTTTAATTAAATTGCCTTTAAAAGAGTTTTTTTTGTCTGATTTTGTAGTAAAAGGTCACTACTACATAAAAGTTTTTTCCATATAAGACCCCAGTAGGTTGCAGATGATTATAAGTGGCTGTGCCTATAAAAACATGCCCCACCATGGGCCGGTTGACGGTCCGCATGCGATATTGGCCACATTATTGCATGCGGCATTCCTAAGGGACCGCATGTGATGCCGCATGCGATAATGCGGCTATTATCGCATATGGTCAGCTTAAACAGCCACATGCGATAATACTATTATCCCATATGGTCGGCTTAAGCAGCCACTACCATAATACTATTATCCCATACGCCTGCTTAAGCTGACCACATGCAGGCAATGATGGCCCATATATCACCACCTACCTCAAGCTACACCCATTTGAACTCGAAGTTTCTCTCTCCTAAACCAAGCAACAAAAAGGGGGGGATATCAACTCGAAATCTTTGCTTGAATTTGATATAGAAGGTAACGCACTTGCTTTCCTTCTTCATTTATCTCCATTTATTTTAAATTTCATCAGTGCAATGCGGCAAATTTCTCATTTTTATGTGAGTTTTTTTTTGGCAAAATCTAGCTCGAATAGAATGTTTCGATGAGCGAATTGTTGATGTAAGCGCTATTACATACTACTTAATCGTAATGCTGCATTAATTTTGAGGAGATACATGTATTTTCATGTTTTTTTTTCAAATACATGTGCTATATTTTTATTCGTACTGCGATTTTGATTTTTCATAAATGGATCGGGCATGGATGTACGAGATTCGAAGAACTCATCCGACATTCGTGAATGAAGCATCCAAATTTTTTGCCTTGGCAAAGGCACATGCTTTAAGGAGAATATGAGGCAAAGTTTTTGGCCGTGCTTTGATTGCAAGAATCAGAAATTATTGGCACACATAGTGGAGCATGGATTCATGGACAACTACAAGGTTTGGCCCTATCAAGGGGACTTCCTGCTCCTGAAGATGACGATGAAGAGTTCAATTTCTAGATGGATGAGACATAATTTTGCAATCATGGATATATATGTCTCCTGAGAAAGGATGGATGTAGATGGTTCCACCGGTAATGATTATTTTGAGGCCGTTTTCGATCTGGAGGACATGCTATGGCACATTGAACCAGAGCTACTACTACGTAGAGCACGAGGTTTAGAGAATTGGGAGGCATTAAAGAAGTCATCAAAGGATCTTCTTTACGATGAATCCAATGGATGTGGTAAGGACATCACAGTGTTGCGTTCGGTGCTTAAACTACTTACTTGGAAGGCAAAGCATGGATGGTCCGATAGTAGTTTTAATGATTTGATGAGTCTCTTGAGAGTTTTGCTTCCTAAGCCTAACTTTTTGTCATCCAACACGTATCAACTGAAGAAACTCATATTTCCATTATCTCTAGGTGTCCAAAAGATTCACGCTTGTCTAAATCACTATGTATTGTACCATAAGGAATTTGCAGACTTGGACGGTTGCCCAACATGTGAAACAAGTCGGTATAAAGAGAGAAACATGTCCTTTGGTACTGAGGATGTTGACCTAGATTCATCCGAGCGTGCGTAGAAAAATATTCCTCCATGGTGATGTGGTACCCGCATGTGGTCGCATGGAAAGATAATCTTTGTGCAAGCGGTCGGCTTAATCAGTTGCATGTGAAAATAATCATTCCATATGGTCCTTTCTGCCGCCTACATGGAACGATCATTTTCGCATGCAGATCCTTAGGTGGACCGCATGCGATGATCTAGCTCTATATAGGCGGGTGCGGGGCTTGGAAGACTTCCAAGTCTTGGAGCCCGTGAACCCTAGCCGCCAGGCTGCTGAAATTACCCATGCCGTTGTCGCTGCCTTACCTTGCATCGCCTCGTCCCCGTCGCTCACCGCACTGACTGCCTCCTTGTCATCCCTTTCCTATCTGCGTAGGTTGCCTTGTCCACGCCATAGGCTGCGACCTCTTTGTTGCCAGTTGTCGCCTCTTCGTCGGACTCTACGACCATCGCCACCTCTTCGTTGAGCGCCCCATGGTCGTCTCCTGATCCGCGTTGGCTGCCGCTCTTGTCTCCACCTCCCTCCTCGCTAGCCGCCATCCTCCTCTGCATGTCATCCTCCACGTCGGCGGCCTCGCGAACCTCCTCTCCACCGTCCTCCAGCTTCTGCGAAAATGTAAGATTATAAGTGTTATTTTATGTGATTTTTAGCTGATAATGTGAAAACATTTTATGTGAGATAATGTGAATAATGTGAAATTTTTTTGTGATATAATGTGAAAACTTGTTATGTGAGATAATGTGAAAATTTCATATGTTATATTTATGTGATTTTTTCTATCGTAATGTGAATTTTTTTATGTGAGATAATGTGAAAATTTTTTATGTGAGATAATGTGAAAAAAAATTGGATCACGTGTGAGCAAGAGGATTAATGGGTCCACAAGTCAGCGCAAACCGACTTTGGATCAGACCAAACTACAAGGAACCGTCATAGGGGCCCACATGTCATCCTCCCATCAAAGGTGGTGGCTAGGGTTCAGCCGAACCAGGCTTGGTGCCCCCGCCACCGATGCTAGAGGTGGCATTTGCCGACAGAAGGGATGTAGCTAAGTTTAGGACATGGTGTAGTGCATGGTGACTCTACAGCAACTCCTGATGGCGGTTATGCATGGTTAGCAGACCAATAACCGTCATACAACTGCTATTGAGAGGCTATAAATGGAGCTCTCTTCACTTTGTAACACACACATCAAGGATCAATTCTCTCTTCCACTTTATTCTCTATAGTTTCTAGTAGGAAATAAGCTTAGGAGCCTCAGTCCTATAGTCTTCTCAGAGTTCTGAATATGTCTCTAGTACTCTCTTCTTTGTGTAAGACTATAGTCGAATTAATATAATTATTTTCTTTATTTATTTATGCTCATATTTTATATAATTCTTTATTGAGTATATTTGTTATGAGTAGTATATACTTCGTATATCTACTTCATCCTAGGGTAGTCGATCCATGCTACGGTAATGGTCCAATGACCTTTATAGGTTGCGCTAGCTCCAACTTGTTCTTCCGAAGGGTAAGAGTCCTAGGGGAGTTAGTGATATTGTTTACTAGCATAAACGTGGTGTTTAGGCTAGATAAATATCGTTGGATGTGGGTGTATCCTATGGAAAGTGATGTAGGCGGCAGGTGGTGACAACCTTGTCCATCCTTTGTATTTCTCCACATCTAGGTTTGATGTAAGAGTGCGTAAATGCCATAACCACGCTGGCAAACCAGCAGGGAGTGGTCTCTCGGTAGTACTTGGGTGCCTGGAACTAAGTTCTATGTTGTAAGCATGTATATATTAAGTATGTACTAGACATGATTAGTTTAGAAGTATAGTTGTATCATAGTATCCTTAGCTATTTCCTACTAGGCACTCTTTTAGAGGTGAATCTCTTGCATGTGTCTACTACCCTATAAATCATTATCCTAACCCCTGTCTAGACTATGGTAAATAATTATAGAATTATTAAATATATATAAGTATGTCTTCATACCGCCGCCTCCCTGTGGAAATATTAATACGATATCTTTGGGAATACTCATGGGTGAAGTGCTACAATGGTATTCCGTACGCTTGCGGATTAATTTGTGATCGTAAAAAATACCAACAATGCTAGCCACATTTCTCCTTCACTTTGATATAGAATTCTTGCATCCAGGTTAATTCTCCAATTGCAATACAACTACATTATTTTTTATTAGTATACATGTAGGAAATTATAATTTCCCTTTATTAATTGTGCTAGTTGGCAGTCGAAAGTGGTACTTAACGACTGTCAACACCCAGATCCATCGCAACCAACGACAGTTGTTGCTCCAACACCACTTTCCTGTTAACAGGGAAATTTGGTAAGTCCCGAAGTTATCATCGACCTAGAGTCAGTATTGGCTTCATTGTCCTGGAATCGGCCGATGAGAATTATCAAGTCGCTAATAGTCGGATTCTTGCTATATTCGGTTAAGGGAATAAATCTATTAGGGAAGCTTATCCAGAAGTGACCGAGTTCAAGGAGGATACGTCATGGCAAGTTTATCTATTAATTAAGAATAGTCTGTTAGTTTCCTTTTATCTTTAGGAAAGTGTGTTTAGTGTTCAATAAGGACTTTATGTTTCCTTTTATCTTTAGGAAAGTTTCTTTCTTAACCTACAAGGACTAGTATCTACCGATGGGCATAAATATGTACACCGAGGTCATTGTAAACTATTTCTCAACCAATACTACTCTCGGCGCATCGCCACCCTCTTTTCTGAGGTTTTACTTATCAACCGGCAGAATTTGGCACCTGACACGGGGCAACATCAGTTCAGTTCGATCTCTGGCGAAGGGGTAAGTCCTACGTTCCGTCGGCCCTGGTGAATCTATCAGCTACATTGGTGTTGTTCAAGGCTACATCACTTCGATCTCTTGAATTGCTCTGGTTTGGTTGATATATTTGCCTACCTGATATCTCAATTCTATCTCTAATTGCATTGTGTTTAGAGACGCACCTTTTTAGATGGGACTGTCTTGGTTAGGCCCGATCTACTGTCTTAGCCGATATATCTCTACAATCACAATGCTGTTATAAATAGATTTATTATATCCATCACATTAGACAAACTAAACAAACTAAAGGTTTCACTGTTTATCTAAATCAATTGGATTTTATGACATCAGACTTTTAGCCGTTGTATGTTTTAACCATCGGATCAGTACTTATCCTATCATATTATTATTAGCCGACTGGTTTCTATTGGATTATATTATTATTATATCTTATTATCATCAGTTGATTGTCTTTATATCATTATCTATGTTGGACATATAGCCGATTGCTCAAAACCCTATCGACATCGGCTAGAATCGGCATTGGCTAATGTCGGCTATCGGCTGGAATTACTCCATTGGCTTGTTAGCCGATCGGCTGTTTTATCTGCTGTTTACATACCTTGTCAATTACAGGATCAAACTGACTGACTGTTAGGTAATTCTTACAATCACAGATAGAAATCTGCAAGCGCATGGATATACCGATGTAGCACTTCCCCCTACGGAGTATTCGAAAGGGTATCGAATCCAAGGGAACGTGTGTGATCAGATCTTCCTCTGGTTCATCCAAGGACACCAAGCAAAGGATAGGCAAGGATAGAGAGGATTTACTAGTGAGAAACAATGTCTAGGGAAAGCTTAAGTTTAATCCTAATGCAATACTTCGGGCACTGGCAACCTGCTGTTCCCAGATGTCGCTCTACTACGTACCCGGACAGGGAGGACTTAAGTGATCTCGAGGGCTGTCACCACCTCTACACCTACCTCAAACATACCGTGGGATACACAGCAATTACTGGATAATAATTACCTAAACACCACGTCTAAGCAATTAATATCTACTTTAGTGTTTACAACTCACCAAAGCAATCACTATATTTTAGTTGATTATAGTGAACAATAATCCTGTATGCTATTTAGGAACTAAACAAGAGATAATTCTCACAAGATAAATTTAAATTACTCAGGGAGAATATTATATTGAAATCAGAGTAATAAACAGAATTAAAGAAATGAGATAAGATTATCGACAACTCCGAAATTCTTCTGACTTCTTCTACTCTACTCTCTTCCTATTCTAGTATACAATATAGTACAATAGAGCCTCTTATAATTCAGCTCAAGCTTGGAAGTGTGTGTTCAAGTGAGTGAAGTGAGGTATATTTATAGGACCTTGTCTGAAGAGCCCCTTAACCACCATTAGGGAGTGTTTTATCGGGGTGCTAGCCGATAAGTTATCTGGACATTGCATCGGCTTACAAGGATTACATACAAGTTGGATTTAGCCGATTGCAACAAAAGCTTCACTGTTTATCTAATCTTGTGGATTTAATGACATCGGTCCTCTAGCCGATGTATGCTTTAACTTTCAGATCAGTGCTTATTCTATCATATCATTATTAGCCGATTAGTTTCTATTGGATTATATTATTGTTATATTTTACTATCATCAGTCGATTACCTTTATATTGTTATTTGCTTCAAGTGTCGGATTCTACATCAGAATTATAGCCGATAGTTCAAAAACCCTATTGCTATCGGCTTGTATCGACATCGGTCGGAATCACTCCATCGGCTTGCCAGCCGATCGGCTCTTTGATCTATTGTTTACATATCTTGTCAGTTGCAGGATCAAACTGACTGGCACGCCCGCATCTCATCAACCTTTGTACCTACACTAGAGCTAAGCAGATCTCCCAGGCCAGTGTGTGTTTTTCGCGTCAACACTAGTCCACCTTCCCCAACTCTAGTGAGGTCATCACCCGCATCTCCTGCTCAAGCGCCAACTCCTCCCTCTCCGCCTACAGTTCAAGCATCACTGCTGAAAGTGCATCTAGGACCCCTCAATTGTTTTGGTGTTAATGACAACACAATTAGAGGTTCACTAATGCTTTTTGTTGAGATGAATGCAAGGATAAAAAGGAGTGGAACTTGAGTTTAAAAGCATTGCAGCATGTTTTGTGGTAATCGTCTTCTAATCCATGTATATCTTGTGTTCTTGAGTATTAGGATGCCGTACTATTAAGAGGGATACCACATGCATATAATTGGTAGAACACTAGTGCTCAAAATCCTTTGTTTGAAGTGTTCTTGTTTTATTCTTGTCAGACTATCCGATCCTGATCGGACTATCCGATGCTCAGACTATCCGAAATTTCATAGAACTTTGCTCTCTGTCTTTGGTCTGAGTGTTGGCGAAAAAATATCAGACTATCCGATATAAGGTCGGATTGTCTGATACATCGGACTATCTGAAATTTCTCAGAACTTCACTCTCTGCTTTGAATTGTTTTTTTTCCTCTTGAGTGATTTTCAAATCAGATTATCCGATGTGATCAGAGTATCCGATGACCCAGAGACTCCGAAATTCAATGGAATTTGAGTCTGTGTAAGAGGATGAAATTCTTGCTTCAAAAATAACGGAATATCCGATATGACATCGGACTATCCGATCGATCGGATTGCCCGAAATTCTCCAGAATTTCATTCTCTGTCTGTGGCTTGCTTGGGGGTCAAAACATCGGACTATCCGATGTCACCTTGGACTTTCCGAGGTGGGATGAAAAGATTCTCTCCCAACGGCCACATTTTGGGGGAATCTATAAATACCCCTTAGCTAACCCTTTTCTAGGGTTACCCAACTCATTCATTCTCATTCACTTTGGGTTGAGCTTGGTGCTAAGGTGCTTTGGATCTTTGAGCTCTTTCTCCCTCTCTCAAATCCCTCCTCGTTCTTTGTGTGGTGGATCTTGGTGGTTGTGGATTTGGTATTTGAGGGCCTAGTGTGTGTTTCACTCGATCTTGAGCACTAGGGTTTGACCAAGAGTTGTGTGGTGTCTTTTACTCTTGGAGGTTGAGGACTCCTAGACGGCTAGGTGTCACTCCCGAGCCACCGATCTACGTGTGGTTGGCCGGAAGAAGTTTGTGAAGGCCGGATCTCACCTCCGCAAGGACAGAGATACCCCTTAGTGGAAGGAGGAGTGCTTAGTGTAACCTCTTGAGGAAAGGGTTAGCAAAGACCCGGCTCTTAGTGAGCTCCTCAACGGAGAGTAGAATCCCCTCAAGGATTTGAACTCCGGGAACAACTCCATGAACTTCATCATTGGTGATCTCTCTTCATCCTCTCTTTAGCTTTGCTTAATTGTGCTGCTATAGATCTAGTCGCTGTTTGCGCTATACTCTTGTTTGTGTGCTAGATCTTCTTGTTGTGACTCTTTAGTGGATTAGACAGTCTGATCCAACATCAGACTATCTGATATTTTCGGATAGTCTGGCTGTGGATCAAACTTTCCGACCCTAATTTAGTTTTAGCTTCCGCATAAAGTTTTAAATTAGCCTATTCACCCCCCTCTAGGCCTAATTGACCCTTTCAACTGGTATCAGAGCCTAATCTCCTAATTAAGCTTAACTGCTTGGAGAGATCATGTCGGGCCAAATGGGGGATGGCAAAGATGGTGATAAGGGAGATACGTTTCCTTATGACTATCCATCCACATCTACTTCTTATGTGAGTACCTATAGCGGCAAAGCTCCGTACTTCAACGGTACGCACTATGTCGCTTGGAAACATAAGATGAAGATGCATTTGAAGTCTATTAACCCATCTATTTGGAGAATAGTCGAAAAATGCTATGTTTTGTAGAAACCCGAGGATCCCACGAAGGAGGACGATGAGAACGAGCACAGAAATGCTCAAGCCGCTAATGCAATACTTAGCGCCTTGAGGAACATACTTCGCACTAGCGATGTTAATTAGTGCATGCCGACAAAAATGTCATAACAGTCCCTTATGCTTTTACATAAGCAGCCACTTGTAAATCTAAGTATTTTTTTTCTGCAGTAATACATCCTTTTTAACAATTGATGTCTCTAATTCATCTTTCTTGTTTGCAGCGATCACCATATACTATTCCTAGTATATCCGAAGGACCATTTGTTCGTAGCATTGGACCCAACACACTACGACAAGGAAACGTTCATGGAGTTCCTCACTATTCTGATTTTGTAAGTAATGTAATAATCCATATGTACATAATTGCTATTATGAAATTTCTAAGTAACTATAACAAATGTTTTGTTCGAACAACACACATATGTATTACCGCAAAAGAGGTGGGCCAGTAAAAGAGCCGACAAGGAATAATCTACACGTCAAGACAGGCTTGTTAGTACTGACAAATGATATTAACACAATTTTTCTTAGAATCCTTACTTGTTAGTATTGACCGGTCTCTTATTATTATGTTCACAGTGTTTCAAACAACCCCACAGACTTCCCTATGTAAATAATACATGTGCGAGATGGTTACAGTCAATAAGAGGTACACAACAAACAGTGATGAAGTAAGTCCGGATATTGCACTCCATACAGGGTATTCCGTCGAAAATTACTTTGTAACATCTATTGTCCACTTTGTCCATAGATCCCGTCAATCCCTTACGTAGCAAATCGGTTCGACGACACAATTATATGGAACATGTGTGCTGAGCACTGCCGTTTCACCCATCATGATGCCTACAATGCACTTGGGCTATTCTACGATAAGGAGAGTCAAATCGCAATAAAAGACATATTCAACCCACTAGGAGAGTGGGAGGAAGAACATATATAGTGAAAATATAATATTTTTGTTCGTGATGAAACTGTTGTTTATTTGTAATATATGTATGACACGTCCATAAATGTTTTGTGTTATTTATTCTAAGACTATTTACATGTCAATGCAATATTGTAGTTAGAATGACAACTTGGTTAGCTCCTATGCGTAGAATTTCAAATTTCGATCATGAAATTGCGGGAAATGTTGTATTACATACGAGACACGATCTTCCCAAATGGCCAGTTTGGGAATGGGCCTCATGGAGCATGCGGCCGGCCTAACTTGTCTGCATGCGAAAACCGATCTTTGCATGCGGGCCACTTAACCCAGTTGCATGCGAAGATCGATTATTGTCTGTGCTGCATTAAGGGCGAGCGCATGCGAAAATAGTGATTTTTGCAGACATTTTCGTGCATGCGTGCTGGCCAACCGCATGCCAGGACCGGTTTTGGCTCCCAGGAAAAATGAATTTTTTTGGTAGTGGGTGTAAATTGTCTAGATATAATGGTTGTCATATAGTAGAACCACTATTTTAAAATGAAGATGTTTTGGTTTTTCTAAGTCAAATTTCTCCAAGTTTGAGCAAGTTTCTATTAAAACCATAATAATTAACATTTTAACCTGAAACATGAATACTATACAATAGTAGATTTATTTTATTAAATTAATTTAATGTTGGTGTTGTATATGTGTTGACGAAAAATCCGCGCTCGGCCGATGGTGCCAGATCTGTATTGGCGCGAACTAACTCAACGAACACAATAGCCTGGGAGATCTGCTTAACTCCAGTGTAGGTCCAAAATATTGATGAGATGTAGGCATGCCAATCAGTTTTATCCTGCAACTGACAAGACGTATGAAATGAAGATCAGAGAACCACTCGGCCAATAAGTTGATAGCAATGTTAGCCAATGCCGATACCAGCCGATGTCGATATGGTTTTGAGCAACCGGCTATATGTCCAATCTAGATTATGATACTTGAGTAAATAATGATATAAAGACAATCAACTGATCACAATGTAATAAAACAGTAATATAATCCAATAGAAACCAATCGACCAAAAATTGAATGATAGAATAAAAGCCGATTTGATGTTTAAAGCATACATCAGCTGATATTTCAATGTAAAATAATTCCACAAGATTAGATAATCAGTGAAACCTTTGTTGCAATTGGCTAAAACCAACTTGTATGTAATCCTTGTAAGCCGATGCAACGTCTATATAACTCATCGGCTAAAATACCAATGAAACCCTTATTGTCAATCAAAGGCAGATTAGCTTTTATGATTCTAAGCACGACTTTGTAGGTCAAACCCAATTGATGCAGCATTAAGTCTAAACAATAAGGCCTTTGACTGATTTTCAGGGTGGTGGATACCTTAACTAATCTAGATCGATGAAACAATTTAACTAATACCAATAAAACCCTAGAAAAGATCTAGCCGATACAGGTAAATTCAGACATTGACTTAAATTAACTAAGATATATAATGAATAGATGTTTACATCGACAAGATTATAGTATCGAGGCCCTAGCCCTGCCGATCAAACATCCTTAACAAGCCTTACCCCTCATCGGAGATCGACGCCAATGAAACCTAACTTGAAACAAGAACTCGTTGAGAAAGAAGGAAATAAAAAGGGTGGGATGCGCCATAATTGTATTGATCGAGAGATATATTACAAGGATACGGGATGTACATATTTATACACATGGGTAGATATTAGTCCTTGCTGGAAAAAGACACAAACTTTCCTAAATATAAAGTAAAATATACAAGTCCTGATCAGACTCTAAACAATATTTCCTAAAAATAAAAGGAACTAACTGACTCTATCTAGTTAATACAAAAATTGCCATGCCGCATACTCTTTAAACTTGGTCTGTTCTCGATAATCTTCCTGTAATTGATTGAGTTCCTTAACCGAATCCACTAAGAATCCGACCGCTGGCGAGTGACATTTCCCATCAGCCGATTCTAGAACTCTGAAGCCGATACGGTTCCTAGGCCGATGATGACCTCGGGGCTTATCAAATTTTGGCATTAACAATTTGTTTCTATATTTTCCTATAAGCTGGGTTAAACTTACAGAAAGTTTAATATAGGATAAAACCAAAACACCTTATGTTCTAAAATGGAGGGAATATTAAACTGATAAGAAACAACTTAGGTGGTAAAATAGAATTTAGTTTTCTTTTAATGTGTCAAATCATATCTTACTATAAAGTTGATGCCCACTAACTACTAAAGCTCCACATGCAAGTGTAACACATTATCATCCACTAGCAATTATTATCTAGAGTATTTTAAATCACATGCAAGTGTGAAGATCATCACCCACTAGCAATTATTATCTAGAGTATTTTAAATCACATGCAAGTTTGACACATCATCACCCACTAGTAATTATTATCTAGAATATTTTAAATATCATGCCAACATAACATATCATTTACAATTTTGTTATATTTTTAGAACTCAATATGCAAGCAATGTCAAATAATTATCTCCACATCATTTTCATATTATTTAAACATATACATCTATCATTCCTATAATGCATAACATGCATTCATCTACATATCCTGCAGCAAAGCATGGGGCATAAACTAGTTACACGGCTACAGAACATAACATAGGTTAGCATACGGCACCTATGCGAAAATTAGAACTGGCACCTATAGATTAGCATGAGCCAGAAAAGAAAAGGAGAGCCAGCTCGAATCGAGCCGAACTCACCAACGTTTGACACCGCGCCATCCCCAAATCAAATTGAAATCCCCAAATCAAAATTAAATTGTGACCATGATCTATTGACATCACAGAATGAACATACTCAACAACAAAATAATTCACAAAAACATTTACAAAAGAGACTGGGGATTGGAGGGGAGGGGAGGGCGAGGGCTGGCCACCGGGCTTCTTTGCTCCACCTTCTGCTTCCTTGCCGGCGGAGAAGGGAGGGCGCTGCGCTCCCACCACTGCCTCCTAGTGGGGAGCCCACTGCCCCTGCCGCCACCTCCCCTCCCGTTGGATCTGGCGGAGGGGAAGACGCTGCAGCCGCCCACGACCGGATCTGCTGAATGGGGTGCCGCCGCCGCCCACTTCCTCTCCTCCCGCTGGATCTGGCGGAGGGGAGGGCATTGCCGCTGTGTGCATACAGAGAGGAAGAGGACAGACAAAGGAGGCAGGGGGGTGTAGGAAGGAGGAGGAGGAAAGGGATATAGCACGCCGGGTAGAGAATAAGATTTGGGTGAGTTTTTTATGCGGTTGGCGCACTGATCGATCGTCTTGGCTCGGTCAATTTTAGAAAACCGTTACCTACAGTTTAGTGCCGGTTTTTCCTCTAGAACCGGTACCTATAGTTCTTAAAGGTACATGTTCTTTATTTTTCTCAGCGTGTGGAGGTGAGAAACGGCCCTTAGGTGATGGTTTTAAATTAAGGGGCACCTATATGACCGGTCCTTGTGAGGGTTTTTATAGCAGTATTACCTTGTAAGTGGTGGTCATAAGCAAATCAACTAGCCTCTCTTGTATCAAGCTTCCACAGACTGAGCGGCTCGATCAGCTCTTCTCCACCCTACTAGATCAAATACGTACCATACATATGCAACTATTATTAAATGTACTTACAGTTATTGAGAGGTGGAGTAATATGGACCGTTGATCAAGAGAGGGGTAAGGTATGGAATAAAAATATATTGTAACCAATGGTAGAGGAGTAATTAACTAGTGAAATATTGCCATTAACGCCGAATTGAATACCTTGCTCCGTTGATCGGTACTGTACGCTTGTCGAAACAAGATTTCGGCAATACTAAAAGGGGTGGCTATCAAGCTGGAAAAGTGGATGGGTTTAGAGACAAGGAATTTTATACAGGTTCAGGCCTTCTTAATCAAGAAGTAATACCCTACTCCTGTCCGAGGATTGATCCGCCGAGTGTATTATTGATTATATGATATGGGTGAAAATCGTGCCCCTAGAGGCACCCGGACCCCTCCTTATATAGGGGAAGGAGTCCGTATTACAAAATACAGTCCATATCCCTAACGGAATATGTAGTTACAGATAAAATACAATCGTAACCAACTAGGATCTTGGATATTTCCTTGACATACAAGTTTGGAATTTAACCCTAGTCCTTTTAAAGACATTCTATCTATACACGGCACCCCATACCCAGTCGGACTATACATGCCGTGTAGGTATGGGGTATCCATAAACTCCACAGTAGCCACTGAGACCTTTACAGTCGACGAAACAATCTCTTCTCGTAGCATAGAATGATAATCCGAATACTCCGACTTCTTCTGCCCTAATCTCCCGAGTACCAAAAATCAAAGACTGTGAAGGTCTAAAAATAGAAAAAACCGGGTGCATCGACTAGATGCACATAATTAGGTGTAGCCCCCGACTATGTGATTAGTTAAAAAACTAAACATATAGTCAAGATACAAACTACATCCAACCGAGTGGTTTGACAACCGAATATCATATAGTAAAGCATATGCGGCGTTCAATAAAACATCCAGCCGACTGCTTTTAGCTTTAATATACCAAAAATGGAGATATGAAAAGGCCTGAGTGAAAAACACTCTAAAGATCCATAAATTCACACACTTGATAAGAATCCGAGTAAAAACTCTTAAAAAGATCCATCAAACGTGATGTAAATGTGATAACACAACAAGTGATGAGTCTAAATAGCCTAGGCTATGACTCTCACCATAAAAATAAGCATATAACATGCCGAGTGAATGACTGTATTAAAACCAGTCATCCCAATAAAACCCAAACAGCCTTTGCAGCCTAATAAGGCCTACAAAATTAGTATAACACCTTTCTGTCGGGTACCTTTTTATTTGCATCGTAGTAATTCCAAGGAATCATCTAACTGCGTCAAAAAGGATTTTAACATCATTGGGCCATACTGTTGTGAGCAAAAATTGCCAAAACAAAAATGCCTAAGTCCCTAAGGATCACAACTAGCCACGCTGGCAATAGCATTGGGCTGAAGTACTGTATAGGCCCAGGTCCATCAGCACTCCTGAAACCCTAGCAAAATAAACGCCGAAGTCAGAGCATCGTTTCGTCTTCCCTGCCGAAACTCTCGCCATTTTCCCCATTCTCTGCTACAGTGCAAACTACACTGGAGGAAGCTAGGGTTAACAAATCCTCTCCGATCCATCCTCCTGAGCTCCACAAAAACCTTCCGCGCAACCACCGCATCGATTCCCCATCCATCTCCAGCCATATCTTGGACCAACTCACACCATCCAATTCGTATTCATGGCGGAAGAGAAAGAAAGCTTCGAGTGTCAGTGGGCGCCCTCCGATGTAACAGAGGAAAACCTGAAGGAGATGGTGGCGCACAGTGTTCTTCCGGTGAAGGAGATCGTTGGATGGCGTCCAGCATTCGGCGAAGCATTCCCGACCCCCGACACACATGAAGTCGTGGTATTTTCTCATTTCTTCTATGGCGGATTTTCTCTTCCAACCTCAAGATTCTTCCGGGGAATTTTGGATTTCTACGGGATTAGTTTACATCACCTAAACCCGAACTCCATAGTTCATATTGCCAACTTCATACATGCCTGCGAAGCTTTTTTGGGCATCAGGCCACATTTTGCCCTATTCCGTCGCATCTTCTTCCTCAAGCCCCAACCGAACAAAAGCAAGCCATCCGTAGTTGGGGGAGCTGGATTTCAACTTAGGGGAACTCTGAGCCAAAAGTATTTCTCCATGCCCTTCAAAACCTCAAACAAAGGCTGGCATGCAAATTGGTTCTATGTACAAAACCCCGAGCCTGCACTCCCCGAGTACTCCTGTCTTCCTCCAGTTTATCAGGACACTTGGAATTCACTACCAATGGGAGAAGAAGCCGCCCAGGCGCTTGCCCTGATGGACCATATGCTGAAGCTGAAGGAGCATGGTCTGCAAGGAGAACAGATCACCCGGCATTTTATCAAGAGCCGGCTAGCCCCAATCAAAGAAAGATCTCACACGGCCTTCGAATTCGACGGCAAACATGACCCTAACCGTGAAGATCCTGAATCTCTTGAATTCAAGGTTATGAATGAGAGAATGTATAAGATCTTCTCAAATGCAATCGCAGTCAGCTATTCGCACTTGCTGCTAGTGGTGCCATACAATGCCTTCAACCCCCCTCCACCGGTATGTATTTAAAATCCCAGCCTTTCTCAAAAGCATGCTTTTATCATCTACAAAGTTGATGGAAAACTTGAATCATCATGCCCAGGAATTCGCCTAGATGAAGTCAGACCCCCCAACTGCTCAACGCCACTCACCCCATCGGCAAACTAGTCAAGCTAACGGAGGACCAAAAATCCGATCTGACTCTCAACCCAGCACCACTCAATCAGCCAACCAATCAGACTTCCGTAAGAGGAAATTGGTTCTGAGTGACGACCAAAATGATGACTCTGAAAAAGCTGGCAGCAAGAGGGTGACCGGAAAATCAACAAGGCAAGCTAACCCGAAGAAGAAAACATCCAGTCGTCCTATGCCGAAAATCAGGAAGTTCTCCAGGTACAAATCATTTAGCCATTATCCTTGTATTGATGCGCACTTCATTATTGAAATAGCACTGATAGCATAACTCAAATTCGTAGGAAGCCATCTGACATAGATCCTTCTAGAAAAGACTATGAGCCAACTAACATGGAGACGGGTCCTTCAAAAGAAACCGGGCCGACTGCAGAAGATCATCCGAGTGACAATCAGCCGGCAACCGACAATGTAGAACCCAGCAATGAGCCCCTGACTGGAAACCAGTCAGCCGAAGCTGGAGTCGGTGCTAATCAGGAGCCCCCGGTTGGAAACCAGTTGGGTGCAGAACTAAATAAAGATGTCCCTGAAGTAGAAGCTCAAATGGACAGCCCTCCTAGAAAGGATACTAGTGCTGATCCAGGGTCCAGCTCTCCTGTTAAAGTACAAGAGCCTGCTCGTCCCTGACTGGAAATTATTATAGGTAAACACATCCTCTGAACCCATTTTGATCTGACAGGCTTTCTTCGATTGTTTCACCTTTATTCATGAATATACAAGGGCCAATGATTGGTGATGAAGAAGAGGTCCTTCAGATACGATCGGCTGAAGATTCTCGCCCACCCATTCAAGTCAAGTGGTGGGATGACGACATGCAACCTCAGGGAATCATGATAAACAAGCAAAAGGAAGACGAGGAAGTATGTCTGCTGAAAAAGGCACTCGGGCAAGCTACTCGTATCGTAAACGTAAGTCTCCCTATACGCAGCTTCAACCATCCTGTTTGCCGCTTTGCACAAATGCCGACAAACTCGCCTTGCAGAGAATCCATCTCAGGAACGAGGCGAAGACTACGACTCTTGAAAGGCTAGTTCCCCATCTTGGAACCATCGAGGCCACTAGAAACCAGCTGCACGAAGCTAAAGAGCTTGCCAGGAAAACTGAGCATGATTTGAGGGATCGGATTGCCGAGCTGCAAGACTCCAACTTTGAACTGAGCGGTTCATCAAAAGGTAAATACAACCTCTATCCAACCTACTTATGCTACCATCCTTGTAATATCAATTAACAAGAAGAATACAGTGCAAGCTGCCAAGATATCTGAATTGGAAAAGCGGATCCAAGCTCTGGAGAATGACAAGGTCAAATTGGCGAGACAAAGGGACTCGGCTCGGAAAGACGTTGAAGGTACTGGTGACTAATACTCCAAAAACCATTCCTTTCTTTATGCCCACTCGTTGATATAAATCTATTTATGCAGATCGCAAAATAAAGTCTTAGGCTCAATTCAATGTCTTGGTCAACAAAATCAAGAGGCTTGAAGGGGCTAGGGATGAAGTCGCCAACGCTGCTACCCCACTCATCCAAGCCATGTTTTTCAATAACAATGGTCCGAGTACATTTGATGCTTCTGAGATTTTCGACAAGCTGAGAATTGCTCCGGATACATACTTTAAGAATATCAAGGAAGCTGGAAGTATGGGAGCAAGCCTGGCGTTGGCAATGAGCAAGTCTTTATACCCGAAGATTGATATTGACGCCATTGATGGCTTTGCAGATGGGACGAGCGAAGAGGCCGCCCTTGACCTCATCAACGATGCGCAGAAAGCCGCCGATAAGATAGCCGTTGATGTAGTTGAGAGATTCTAGGACAACGACCTTCGGCCGACTAGATCTGATAATTCCGACGATAAAAAAACTGACACCGACTGATGTTGTATTATAACAATGATTCTGATGATGAAGATGATGGAGGCACAATTTGTACAATACTGATGAATTTATGCTATGCTTGATATTTCAAACTTAGCTCCTGATTTCTTAAAAGCTTTTGTCAAACCTTATTGAGCCTAAAACTCGCAAAAGTTATTAAAAACTTTCAGTCCTCATTGACTAAGCCAAAAAATCAAACAAGGCAATGATAAATCAAGTAAGCAAATTGAATTGATAAAAATCATACTCTATTATTATTATAGTAGCCCTCGACTGATAACTCAAGGAAAAACTTGATGTTATCAGTCAAAGAGGGAAATACAAAAGTAATGCCTAAGCATAAAATTGATGAAGATGTTCGATATTCCAAGAATTGTCGATGGTAGTACCATCTTCACGCTTGAGTCGGTAAGAACCTGGCCGAGTGACTTCGGAAATTATGAATGGTCCTTCCCACAAGGGAGATAACTTGTGTCGATCCCGTGTAGTTTTTCTCAGAACCAGGTCGCCGACTAAAAAGGCTCGTGATTGAACATTGCGATTATGGTAACGGCGCAACCCTTGCAAGTACCGAGCTGACTGAATTAAAGCTGCTTCGCGGGCTTCTTCCAGTCGATTGAGATCATCTACTCGGTTGTCTCCGTAGCGCTCTTCGTTGAAGTTACGAAAACGTAAAGATTCAATTCCACCTCACTGGGCAACATCGCTTCCACTCCATAAACTAGAAAAAACGGCGACTGGCCCGTGGCCCGACTGGGAGTGGTGCACAGGGACCAAAGTATAGATGGCAGCTGTTCTACCCACTTGCCGGCATAGGGATGTAGTCGGTCGAAAACTCGCGCTTTTATCCCTTGAAGTACCATGACATTGGCGCGTTCAACTTGTTCATTACTCATGGGATGCGCTATGGAGGCGTAACAAATCTTGATGCTGAAGTCTTCACAAAAGTCTTTAAATACTCCGCCAGTAAATTGAGTGTCGTTAACAGTGATGATCCGATTGGGTACCCCGAACCGGTGCACAATGTTGATGAAGAAATCTCTAGCCTTGTCTACCGTGATAGTGATGACCGGTTTAGCTTCAATCCACTTGGAAAATTTGTCAACAGCCACAAAGAGGTGAGTATAACCACCGACTGCCTTTTTAAATGGGCCGACCATGTCAAGCCCCCAAACCGCAAATGGCGAAGACAACGGGATGGTCTGCAACTCTTGAGCTGGTAGATGAGTTTGTCAGGCGAAAAATTGACAACCCTCACATGTCCGCACAATTTTATCGGCGTCGGCCATAGCTGTGGGCCAGAAAAAACCCTGCCGATAAGCCTTGCCAACGATGGTTCGTGCGATAGCGTGATTACCACAGATGCCTGAATGTATATCTTTTAGCAATTGCCTACCCTCTTCCAAAGACACACAGTGTTGCAGGATTCCCGATGGACTTTTCTTGTACAACCCGGTCTCATGAATGACATAGAGTCTGCTGTGCCTGGAGATCCGCTCGGCTTCATCTTTGTCTAGAGGGAGTTTTTGTTTGGTCAAAAATCTTATGAGGGGCTCCCTCCAGTCGGCTTCAATCATACTTACGTCTTGAGTGTCCGTGGCTTCAATTGTTTCTTTGCTTGGTACGGTTGGTTCATAAAGATGTTCAACAAATACGTCGGAAGGAGCTGCTTCTCGTTTTGAACCAAAATTAGCCAGTCTGTCGGCTGCCTCATTATTATGTCGAAGAACATGGGTGAGTTCAAGTCCGTCGAATTTGTCTTCCAACTTGCGTACCTCCTGTCGGTAGGCGGTCATGTTATCATCAAGGCAGGACCACTCTTTCATGACTTGATTAACAACCAGCTGAGAGTCTCCACGAACTATCAGACGCCGGATTCCCAAAGAAATCACAATCCTTAGTCCGTGAAGAAGCGCCTCATATTCTGCCACGTTGTGAGACGCAGAAAAATGTATCCAAAAACGTAGCTCAGTCTTTCTCCAGTCAGGGAAATTAGAACAACCCCCGCTCCAGTGTTTGAGAGCCTCTTCGACCCGTCAAAATGCATGGTCCAATACTCCATCTTCTTCTCAGGCATGTCTTCTTGGCACTCAGTCCACTCGTCGACGAAGTCGGCTAAAGCTTGGGACTTGATCGAAGTTCGCGGCTTGAAAGATATATCCAAGGACATCAATTCTAAGGCCCACTTTGCGATCCGCCCATTTGCTTCGCGATTATGACGTATATCCCCGAGTGGAAACGATATGACCACCGTGACCGAGTGACCTTGAAAGTGGTGAGATAGTTTCCTGACAGTAATTAAAACACCATATAATAGCTTTTGAACCTGAGGATATCTTGTCTTGGAATTAGCCAAAACCTCGCTAACGAAGTAAATTGGTCATTGGACTTTTTGGACATGGCCTTCTTCTTCATGCACTGTGCTTACAACCTGGGAAGTTGCTGACACATATAACAACAGCGGCTCTCGGATGTGGTGAAGCTAGGGCTGGTGGAGTAGTGAGAAGTTGTTTGAAGTCTTCAAAGGCTTTTTGTGCTTCGGGTCCCCACTGGAAATTGTCTGTTTTCTTCAACAGCTTGAAAAAGGGCATCCCCCGCTCGCCGAGTCGCGAAACAAACCGATTGAGCGCCGCCATGCAACCAGTCAGCTTTTGAACATCTTTTGGGAACTTGGCGGCTTCATGTTGAGGATGGCATTGATTTTCTCCAGGTTGGCTTGTATGCCTCTATGAGACACCATAAATCCAAGCAGCTTCCCTGACGGTACTCTGAAGATGCACTTTTCAGGGTTTAGTTTCATCCTAAAAGCGCGGATGCTCGCAAAGGTTTCTTCTAGATACGTGATCAAATCATCCTTCTGCTTGGTCTTGACGACTACATCATCCACATAAGCTTCAACATTGCGGCTGATCTGAGTTGAAAAACATCTCTGGATCATGCATTGATAAGTTGCTCCTGCGTTCTTTAATTCAAAGGGCATGGTGATGTAGCAGTAGGCCCCGAAGGGCGTGATGAATGAAGTCTTTAAGCAGTCGGATTCTTTCAGTCGGATCTGATGATATCCTGAGTAGCAATCCAAAAAACTGAGTAGCTCGCAGCCGGCCGTTGAGTCAACTACCTGGTCAATGCGAGGTAACCCAAAGGGATCTTTGGGGCAAGATTTGTTGAGGTCGGTGTAATCAACACACATCCGCCATTGTCCCGTCTTCTTCCGAACCAAGACTGGGTTAGCCAGCCAGTCGGGATGGAGAACTTCCTTGATGAAGCCTGCTGCTAACAGCTTGGTCAATTCCTCCTTGATCGCATGCTTCCTATCCTGTGCGAAGCGGCGGAGTCGTTGCTTGATTGGTTTAGCGTCTTCCTTAACATGTAAAGAGTGCTCAATCACCTCTCTAGGAATACTAGGCATATCAGATGGTTTCCATGCAAAGATATCTTTATTATTTTGAAGAAAGGTGACGAGCGCGCTTTCCTATTTACAATCTAACTCAGTGCCTATTACAGCAGTCTTAGTAGGATCAGAGGGATCTAGAGGAATTTTCTTGGTCTTGGCGTCGCTTTTTCCGCTCTTTGGCATCTTGGTTGCAGGCACTTCTCCTTCGCTTGCTGTGGACGCAGCCAGTCGGATTTCTTCTCGGGCAATCGTGATCTCGCGGGTCTGGGCCATCTCTCAGCTTTCCTTGTCGCATGTGACGGCTTGTTTGATGTCACTTCGAAGGGATATGACTCCTCGAGGACCAGGCATCTTCATCATCATGCAGGTATAGTGCGGGACAGCCATAAACTTGGCTAACACCGGGCGTCTGAGTATGGCATGATACGCTGTCTCGAAATCAGCAACTTTGAAGCAAACGTTTTCTGTGCGGAAGTTCTCCCGAGTGCCAAAAGTAACCGGAAGAGTGATCTGGCCGAGTGGTGTAGCGGATAGCCCTGGAATGACTCCGTGAAAGGGCGCATTACTCGGCTTTAATTCCGTGCGAGGGATCTGCATGTCGTCCAGGGTTTTGGCGAAAAGGATGTTGAGTGCACTGCCACCATCGATGAGGGATCTGCGAAGCTTGACGTTGCGAACCACTGGGTCTAGTACCAGGGGGTACCGCCCCGGGTGGACCACTCGGTCAGGATGATCCGAGCGGTCAAACTTAATTGTTGTCTCCGACCACCAAAGAAATTGGGGCATATCGGGCTGAACAGCGTTGATCTCTCATTCGGTCAGCTTTTGCTTCCTCTTAGATTCATAAGCCAGGGGTCTGCCAAAGATGTGGTTGAGTTCCTTGCGATGGTCTTGAAAACCAGTCGGGGCATCATCGTCATCGTCCTTCTTCTTCGACGTGCTTTGATCTCCGTTGGAGGCCTTACATGCGTTCTTGGCGTATTGTTCTGCAAACTGTTTGTAGATGAAACAATCTTTGGCCACATGATTGGAATTGGGATGATGCGGACATTGGGAGTTCATGATCTTGTCAAAAGTGTTGACACGCGAATGTTGTCAGAAGGATGGTGTTGTAGTTTCCACAAGTTCCTCGGGCTTACGCTTGCGATCCTTGTGATTGGTACTTCCACTCCCTTCTGTAGTCGGCGTATCTTTCTTTGGCTTCTAAGTGGTGCCCGACTGCTTGGACGCGATAATGGCATCTTCGGCTTTGGCATACTCGTTGGCTTTTTCAAACATCTGTTTGACCGTCTTGGGAGGCTTGCACCCGAACTTGCCGACTAGATCTTCGTGATGAATTCCCTTGGTGAAGGCGGCGATGATAACGTCGTCGGTAATGTCGGAGATCTTGTTGCGTTGCTTAGAAAAGCGTCGGATGTAATCCCGAAGGGATTCTCCAGACTTCTGAATGACGTTGTAGAGATCAAAATGTGTACCAGGGCGTTCAAAGGTGCCCTGAAAGTTGGCGATGAAGTGGTCACGAAGCTCCGCCCATGATCCGATTGTGCCACGGGATAACCCATGAAGCTAGGACCGGGCAGTATTCGCTAGAGCCACAGGCAAGTAGTTTGCCATGGCTTTGTTGTCTCCTTCTGCTGCGTGAATTGCGAGACCGTAGACGGTGAGCCAGGACTCTGGGTTAGTGGTGCCGTCATACTTCTCGATTCCAGTCGGCTTGAAACCGGCTGGCCTATCCACTCTGGGTTAGACAGCGACTCCATCCACATCGTCGTCGTGATCCGGTGAATGGTGGGGGGCGTAGCCTCGTGCCGCGCGGCGCTGGTTGATTGTATCGCAAAGATCGACGGGGCGCCTGCGAGGTGGGGAGCGTGGCCGTTCAACTCGGCGGTCCCTGTGTCGTTCGGGAGGCGAGTGGACAGATCGCTCGTCGTGACCCCTGCTCCTGCGATTGGATCCTGCACCGGCGATGCTGAAGGCTCGGCTGGTGATAGTCTTGAGATCGAAGATGGGGAACTCGGCTGCCAGTCGGCGTGCGGACGCTTGCGGAGTTAATCGGGACCGAGGCAACAATCATGGTCTTGGTCTGGGTGAAGATGTTGACGACGTGATTAGCTTGGTTGAGTGCGTCTTCCTTGAGGAGAGTGTCGAGGAGGGTGATCGCTGCAACCGCGTTCTATTGAGGGGTGCGAAAGACCGCAGTTCCCTCGACGTCTTGCCGCACGATAAGTTCTCGTGCTCGTCGCCCGGCGTCCAAGGCCTGTTGTCGTCGGTCCTCAGCCTCCTTTGCAGCCCGTTCGTGTTCCTGTTGCTCACGCTGCAGCCGTTCTCGCTCTTGTGCTTGGCGCTCCTCTTCCAGTCGGCGTCGTTCGGCTTCCTGTTGTACGCGTTGCTCTTCTGCTTCTCGGGCTTTGCGCTATTCCTCCGTCTCGTTGTCAGCCATGAAGATGCCGAAGTAGAGAGGCGTGTAGTTATCTTCAAAGCCCTTGTCGAAGTCGTCGAGGTTGCGGTTGTCGTAGCGATAGCCGAAGTCGTTGTACTCCACGATCTCTGTTGGTCGTGAGTCGACGCTGGGGGAGCTGAGGTAGCCGTCCAGTTGTTCCGTCGAAACCATGCCGAGCGGCTGGAGTATGACGCCGACTTCCCTGGAGCTAGGCCGGACCGGGGCTGAAGCCGGATCCCACCTAGGCCTATGGTGAGAAGACACCCTTGTGGTGAAGACAGCAGCCAAATCATCGGGGAGTTTCATCAGGATTGGCGGATAGGCCCAATCGTCTTGATCGGGTCGTGTTGAAGTAGATTGGATCCCGTCCGAGTGGTTTGAAGCCAACTCGGTAGAGTTGATCTTGGGGTAGACCATGGCCGAGTTCGGGATGCCGAACGGAGCAGAGATCTGGCCTCTTCCCGACTGGTTCGAATCCGAGTCGAGGAGAGAAATCTTGCCGAAGTCGTTGGTGATGAAGTCGAGGCTGCCGAAACGGAACGCCTGCCCGGGAGGGAAGACGAAGTCGTCGATGCCGGAAACGAAACCCATCGCACTAGTCGGCGAAGAACTTGACGCTACCCCTAGCTGGCGCGCCAACTGTCGAAACAAGATTTTGGCAAGACTAAAAGGGGGTGGCTATCAAGCTGGAAAAGTGGATGGGTTTAGAGACAAGGAATTTTATACAGGTTCAGGCCTTCTTAATCAAGAAGTAATACCCTACTCCTGTCCGGGGATTGATCCGCCGAGTGTATTATTGATCGTATGATCTGGGTGAAAATCGTGCCCCTAGAGGCACCCGGACCCCTCCTTATATAGGGGAAGGAGTCCGTATTACAAAATACAGTCCATATCCCTAATGGAATATGTAGTTACAGATAAAATACAATCGTAACCAACTACGATCTCAGATATTTCCTTGACATACAAGTTTGGAATTTAACCCGAGTCCTTTTAAAGATATTCTATCTATACATGACACCCCATACCCAGTCGGACTATACATGCTGTGTAGGTATGGGGTATCCATAAACTCCACAACGCTAGAGAATGTAAATCTACCTAGGCATCGATCAGATCTACACGGGAAAAAAATCAGGTTGTGCTTTCTTTCTCTTCTCCCACATCGCTTCGTTCTTACGAGGGTTTGAATTGGTTCACTAGAAAAATATAAGAGGGAGAACTGCCGACATGGTTGAGGATTGAAGCGATGATGAGGTCAACCGGTCAATGGCATGGTGAAGCGCATCTGCTAAGATTCCATTTACGCAGTTGATTAGTGATTTACGTAGCTCACAATTTCATTCATATAAGAGACTAGAATGAGTTCTCCTCCTCTATTCTTCTTCGAGGGTTTGAATAGGTGCACTCGCAAGGAGACACGGTCATCATGGTTGAGCATTTTTGTAATCTACAGCTCTGATAAAAAACCTATAGGAGGCAAAGGCGAACATATCTCGGGATATTTGTGTTGGGATACCCGTAGGCTACGATAGCATAAATCAAAATTTTCTATCGTGTAAACAAAGAACTATGCAACTATTAGATCATAGATCGTTACCACTCGACGCGCTGCGCAGCGGAAGAAGACGCTGCGAAGTCGAAGGAACTCTCGCGAAGTAGCGCGCATTGATGTAGAGGAAGTAGTCGATCGCACCGGCTCGACCTTCTCCTCCTTGTGCGTTCTCCTCACCGTACTCCAACGCCGATCAGCACCACAAACCAGTGGCGCCTCTACCGATATCCACACGTACAGGGACACAGAACGCCACACGGAGATGTGCTAGCACCCGCGCGCGGCTAGGGTTTTGCGTGGGGAGGGAAGTGACGGCTAGGGTTTCTCACGTGATGCAATATCTCCGCCGTTCGCACCCCTCACGAATATATAGGATCCATCACTCGGGCCTCCATGGCCCGTAGGACTCCTATTCGGATCCCTATCCGAATTAAGCTTAGATTGGATCTCCATCCAATCGCCTTATTCCGGCCCATTAAGCGTGCGACCCTGTAGGTTCATGTATACTCAGCTGTAAACCAAAAACTCCTTTTTGGTCCACACGTCAACAGCGGCCCCTAGCAGAACGTATTGACCCACCGGACATACATAATGATCATATCGGCTGAACCTCTAGTGTATACTTGTATGAATCCATTTGCCTCACGATATCGATTAAGCTCAAGGCTAGATATGTGACATCCTCTAATAGCTCAATCATTTACTCGAACCTGTTAATAGATTATATAACTTGTGATTGACTCCTCATTCACCTTTGGCATGGCCATGCACTTCCATAATCTACAACATCGAGGGGCCCAGAAATATCTCTCCATAGGAGGGGCAAATCCCATCTTGATTATTCATATCCCACTGCATGTTTCATAGCATACCCGAAAACTACTTTTATAACTACCCAATTACGGAGTAGCGTTTAGCAATCCCTAAGTAAGCTACTACACATGTTGAGAACCATGATAATCTCAGGTCTAAGGATTCAACACCAACACTAAATGAGATCACTGATGACACAACACATATGGCTCTTGCAGTGTCTCATGTTGGGTCTATCCAACAACATGTTCACCAACATGTGTCCACATTATTAATTTGGTATCTCTATACCATGATCCATGAGACATGATCATCAATTAATACATGTGCTGATCATATAAACATATTTATTCCACATATGATATTTGATCAGGGATCCTTTAGAAATAGTAACAAACAACATAAAGTGTCTCATGAAAGAATCACATATTCATTAACCAATAAGGAGTTATCTATTTCAAGGAATAATGTCGGATAAATATGTAAACATAGTATGTGATACAATCATCTCTATGATTGCCTCTAGGGCATATCACTAACAGTCTCCCACTTGCACTAGAGTCAATCATGAATGTATCTTATACCCATTGCCCTAGTGTGTGCCTCATGCTTAGGGTGAGGGAGTGGCTTTGTCAATGGATCTGCAACATTCAAATCCGTATGTATTTTGCATATCTTCACATCTCCTCTACCCACTATCTCACGAATGAGGTGATACCGCCGTAAAATGTGTTTGGACTTTTGATGCGATCTAGGGTCCTTGGCTTCCGCAATGGCACCACTATTATCGAATAGAGGTCCATAGGGCTAGAAGCACTAGTCATCACACCTAGTTAAGAAACAAATTTCTTTATCCAAACAGCATCCTTTGTTGCTTCAGAAGTGGCAATATATTCGGCTTCTGTTGTAGAATCAGCCACTGTATCTTGCTTGGAACTCTTCCAACTCACATCGCCTCCATTCAGGCAGAACACAAATCCAGACTGCGATCTAAAATCATCTTTGTCGGTTTGGAAGCTTGCATCAGTGTAACCATTTACAACGAGCTCTTCCTGTCCTCCATAGACTAGGAACATATCCTCAGTTCTTCTCAAGTACTACAAGATATTCTTTACAGCTATCCAGTGACTCTCACCTGGATCTGATTGGTATCGGTTTGTTGCACTAAGTGCATATGAAACATCTGGACATGTACATAGCATAGCATACATGATGGATCCGATTGCCGAGGCATATGGAATCACACTCATCTTGTTTCGCTCATCAGTCGTTTGAGGACACTGATTCTTGCCAAGATTAATGCCATGTGACATCGGTAAGAAACCTTTCTTAGAATCTTGCATGTTGAACCTCTTCAACACCTTGTCAATGTATGTACTCTGGCTTAATCCAATTAGCCTCTTTGATCTATCTCTATAGATCCTTATGCCCAGAATATATGCTGCTTCCCCTAAGTCCTTCATTGAAAAACTATTTTTCAACGATGTCTTAACGGATTCAAGCATAGGAATATCGTTCCCAATCAATCATATGTCATCTACATATAGGATTAGAAACACCAGTGCGCTTCCACTAATCTTCTTGTATACACAAGGCTCTTGTTCGTTTTTGAAAAAGCCCAACACCTTGACTACTTCGTCAAAACGAATATTCCAACTCCGAGATGCTTGCTTCAACGCATGAATGGATTTCTGCAATTAGCATATCTTTTTAGTTGATTGTGGATCAACAAAACCTTTGGGTTGTGTCACGTACACATCCTCATCGAGATTTCCATTGAGGAAAGCTATTTTGACATTCATTTGCCATATCTCAAAGTTGAAATAGGCAGCAATCGCTAAAACAATCCGAATAGATTTTAGCATGGCGACTGGCGAGAAAGTTTCATCATAATCAACACCTTGAATTTGTCTGAAACCTTTCACCACCAATCGTGCCTGGTGGATGTTAACATTTCCATCTACATCTGTCTTTTTCTTAAAGACCCATTTGCACTCAATGGCTTTTACACCATTAGGTGGATCAACCAAGTTCCAAACTTGATTGACATGCATGGATTCTATTTCGGATTTCATGGCTCCAAGCCATTTCCCAGAGTTTGGTCCCACCATTGCTTCCTCATAGGTAGTAGGTTCATCGTTGTCTAACAACAATATATCACGTTGTCCTATAGTTAACAATGCTTACCTCGCAGGTGTACGCCGTATCCTTTCGGACCTTCGTGAAGCGGTGCTTCCACAACTGGTTCAACAACAACTTGTTCAACCTGTTGAACAACATCTTGCTCAGCTTGTTGTGGTTGTGTGGACGTTGAAGCGTTTTCTGGTGTTTCATGAATTTCTTCAAGTCGCACCATGCTCCCACTATCCTTTCTTGAAATAAACTCTTTTTCCAAGAAAACACCGTGTCAGGCGACAAACACTTTGCCCTCTCCCGATTATAAAAATAATATCCTTTCGTTTCCTTAGGATACCCCCACAAAGAAGCATTTATCTGATTTAGGTGTGAGTTTGTCCGATTGCAAACATTTTACATAGACCTCACAGCCCCAAATCTTAAGGAAAGACAAACTGGGACGCTTCCCTATCCATATCTCATATGGTGTCTTATCCACTGATAACCCCTAAAGCTTAGCGGCAAATCAGTTTGGCTCATTATTGATCGCACCATGTCCAACAATGTACGATTCCTCCGTTCAAACACCCCATTCCACTGAGGCGTTCCTAGCGGAGTGAGTTGTGGAACAATTCCACACTCCTTTAGATGATTACCAAATTCAAGTCTCAGGTACTCTCCACCATGATCAGATCGTAGATACTTGATTGTCTTGCCCAAATTATTTTGTACCTCATTCTGAAATTCCTTGAACTTTTCAAAGGACTCAGACTTATGCCTCATTAAGTAGACATAACTATATCTACTAAAGTCATCGGTAAAGGTAATAAAGTATCCAAAACCACCTCTGGCAGTTGAGCTCATTGGTCCACATGCATCAGTATGTACTAGTGCCAATAGTTCACTCGCCCTTTCACTTTGACCCGTGAAAGGTGCCTTTGTCATTTTGCCAAGTAAACAAGATTCACATGTCTCAAATGATTCAAGATCAAATGAGTGTAGAAGTCCATCTCTATGAAGCTTCTCCATGCGTTTCTCATTTATATGACCCAAGCAACAATGCCAAATAAAAGTGGGATTCAAATCATTAGGACGTTGCCTTTTTGCATTAATGTTATAGACTGAACATCCATCAAGATTCACAATGTATAAGCCATTCATCATGGGTGCATGGAAATAGAAAATGTCATTATAATAGACTAAACAACCATTGTCCATAGATCTAAAACCATAACCCTCTGCTTGCAAACAAGAAGCAGAAATAACATTCTTACACAAAGCTGGAATGCAATAACAATTATTTAACTAAAAAACTAATCCTGACGGTAAAGATAATGGCATAGTGCCGACCGCAACAGCAGCAACTCTTGATCCATTGCCCACGCGAATGTCCACTTCGCCTCTTGCTAAGCTCCTACTTCTTTTCAGCCCCTGCAACGATTTGCATATATCAGCAACTGATCCGGTATCAAATGCCCAAGAATCAGTAGAGGAAGTAGCAAGATTAATTTCTATAACATTAATACCTGAGGTGGAACTCTTTCCATCCTGCTGCTTCTGCTTGAGCTGCTCTAGGTATTTCTTACAGTTTCTCTTCCAATGACCTGTCTCCTTGCAAAAGAAGCACTCTGCATCCTTAGCGGGCCCTGTCTTTTGAACCTTAGTCTTACAGTTGCTAGTACTCGTGATCTCATCAGAGTTTAGCTTTCTCTTTTGACCACTCTTCTTGTTGTTGGGCTTGCGCTTATGCATAACCATCACATAGTTGGAGTTTTTCTTAATGCTTTCCTCGGCAGTCTTTAGCATCCCATGCAATTCTGCCAAGGTCCTGTTCAGGTTGTTCATGTTGAAATTCATAATGAACGGCTCAAAGCTGGGAGGGAGCGACTGGAGAATCAAATCAGTAGCCAACTCTCGGCTAAGGGGAAAACCAAGCTTATCCAGACTCTTGGTGTAACCAATCATTTTGATCACATGTGGGCTCACTGGATTACCTTGTGCAAGCCTGCACGCAAACAAGGACTTTGAGGTATTAAACCTCTCAGCTCTTGCTTGGTCCTCAAACATGTTACGTAGTCCCGTGATTATCGTATGAGCATCCAATGCCTCATATTGGCTTTGAAGCTCAGGGGACATAGTAGCAAGCATGAGACAGCTTATATCAAGGTAATCATTGCATCGCCTTTCATGCTTCCTACGTTGAGCAGCAGGAGCATTGTTGGGCAAGTCAGCTGGAAAAGGCTGTATAAGCAGAAACTCTTTGTGCTCTTGCCTGAGAACAATTCTCAGGTTGCGATACCAATCCATGAAGTTTGTTCCAGTCAACTTCTCTTTCTCAAGAATAGACCGCAAGTTAAAATTGGATGGTGCAGGAGCTGCCATAATCTACAATAGAAATATATGTATGCAAAATCAGCACCATGTTTACATTTAACCTTTCATCAAACAATTTAACAAAAGATACTCCCATTATGTATTGTGAAACAAAATTCCCTCTAGTAACATAGTGAGTTAAGATCCTCATTTTATTAGTGTCTAGTGAGCTTTGGCATCACAGCTAGACAATTATCAAAACAGGTAAGCAACACCTTGCTAATCACATCATATGTGACTCTTGTGCTGTTGGGGTGACATCTCCATGTCCAACCCAACCTATGCCCCAAGGTCCAAAACCGTTTTGATAACCTTGTCAAGTAAACCAATAATCTCCGCATATAGATGTCCGACATCTATCCTATTTTATCATGATAAAAAGTGACACTTTACTATGGCAAACCCATCACTTATGATCACAACCGTAATAGGTGCAATTATTGGAAGAGCATAAATTACACTTAATTTTTCTGAGGGGATCTATCCTACTATGTCATATCAAATATACAACAACAATAAAGGTCACAGGGTACATAGATCTCATCTACGATTCGCCATGTGAAAACCTTAACGGCGTAATCAAATTATGCCGAAACCGAGTCAATCTCAATGGCTCGTTTTTCTCATTGGCGTGCGGTTCTTGTGGACATCGGACTATCCGATGAACACAATCGCCCTTGGCCTTGGTCAGTACTAGACATTCCAGTGAAGTCACCAACACACATACCGATTGATCTCATCAACCCATGCGGCTATCGGTTCATCGCATGTTCCAATCACCTAAGAACTCATATACAACATAATAGATCTCATCTACTAAACCCGCATATCAACTATATGCAATGATCTAGATCATAAACTATACAAGGTGGCTCTGATACCACTATTGGGATACGCGTAGGCTACAATAGCATAAATCAAAATTTTCTATCGCGTAAACCAGGAACCATACAATTATTAGATCATAGATCGTTACCACTCGACGCGCTGCGTAGCGGAAGAAGACACTGAGAAGTCGAAGGAACTCTCGCGAAGTAGCGCGCGTCGATGTAGAGGAAGTAGTCGATCGCACCGGCTCGACGTTCTCCTCCTCACGCGTTCTCCTCGCCGTACTCCCACGTTGATCAGCACCGCAAACCAGCGGCGCCTCTACCGGTATCTATACATACAGGGACAGAACGCCACGCGCAGATGTGCTAGCACCCGCGCGCGGCTAGGGTTTTGCGTGGGGAGGGAAGTGATGGCTAGGGTTTCTCACGTGATGCAATATCTCCGCCGGTCGCACCCCTCACGAATATATAGGATCCATCACTCGGGCCTCCAAGGCCCGTAGGACTCCTATTCGGATCCCTATCCGAATTAAGCTTATATTGGATCTCCATCCAATCGCCTTATTCCGGCCCATTAAGCGTGCGACCCTGTAGGTTCATGTATACTCGGCTGTAACCCGAAAACTCCTTTTCGGTCCACACGTCAATAGCGGCCCCTAGCAGAACATATTGACCCACCGAACATACATAATGATCATATCGACTGAACCTCTAGTGTATACTTGTATGAACCCCTTTGCCTCACGATATCGATTAAGCTCAAGGCTAGATATGTGACATCCTCTAATAGCTTAATCATTCACTCGAACCTGTTAATAGATTATATAACTTGTGATTGACTCCTCATTCACCTTTGGCATGGCCATGCACTTCCATAATCTACAACATCGAGGGGCCCAGAAATATCTCTCCATAGGAGGGGCAAATCCCATCTTGATTATTCATATCCCACTGCATGTTTCATAGCATACCCGAAAACTACTTTTATAACTACCCAATTACGGAGTAGCGTTTAGCAATCCCTAAGTAAGCTACTACACATGTTGAGAACCATGATAATTTCAGGTCTAAGGATTCAACACCAACACTAAAAGAGATCACTGATGACACAACACATATGGCTCTTGCAGTGTCTCATGTTGGGTCTATCCAATAACATGTTCACCAACATGTGTCCACATTATCAATTTGGTATCTCTATACCATAATCCATGAGACATGATCATCAATTAATACATGTACTGATCATATAAACATATTTGTTCCACGTATGATATTTGATCAGGGATCCTTTAGAAATAGTAACAAACAACATAAAGAGTCTCATAAAAGAATCACATATTCATTAACCAATAAGGAGTTATCTATTTCAAAAAATAATGTCGGATAAATATGTAAACATAGTGTGTGATACAATCATCTCTATGATTGCCTCTAAGGCATATCACTAATAATTTGGCATGTGGTGTGTACGTTGAGGCAATTGCCTGCCTTCTAAAATGCATGCACATATATGCCTAATAAATGGACTTGCAATGTGGAGGTGGTTTCCATTTTATCAGAAGTAAAGTAAATCAGGGAGATGGTTATTCTCAGGTGAATATTAAAATCTAAGTATATGCATGACATTATAAAATAAGTCATTTAATTCCCTAAGATATGTAAAATTGTGTTAATTAGTGAATTGTACAAAACATGTAAATAATGAAATGGATGATTACTAAGCGAATTTGTTCTTAAGAAAAAAAATGTAAATCTCAAAAGAGCACGCAAATATCGTCCTGCAGATGATAACTACTCGTACCGATGCGGCACATATGTACATATAGAACTAGGAAACATATCCTATGCACACAGGCCCTCACGTGTACACACGTGCACACCAACTAAAAAATGTCACTAAAAAATTTAGAAAAAATCATACACATACTTTCAATTGTATTACACCTAGGGTTAAAATCTTAACGTCAAATTCATTATATTTTAGCCGTAACAAAAAAACAAAAAATCTGACTGTTTTAAGGTTGCAATTTTGTCAGAATTTTATCTTTTTTGTTATTCTCTATGTAGAATGAATTTGAAGATGCGACTTTGCACGTAGATGTAATACTATTGAAAGTACATGTATGAATTTTCCTAGATTTTTTTGTGATAATTTTTAGTTGGTGTACACGATGTGTACACGCGAGGGCCTGTGTGCATAGGATACGCTCCCATAGAACTAATACTTAACACAATTATACCCTTCTCTATCCCCTAGAAAATTATCTTTTTATCCTTACTACCTAATTAACTGTGCCAGTATTTAAATACCTTATAAGTGGTACCTTTTAGTTTTACTGTTGAGCGCTGAATTTTTGCCTTTTTTTAGAATGCCTCTCCATATATTAAATATATCAGCAGAAAACGTTCCTGTTATACCAGTATCTTTTTTCTCCAGTATCTTTTTCTGCAATCCCAGCAGTTTGAGGGCGACTGCTTTGATCAGATAAGTGATATTTTAAGCACAATAGCGACCGTACGTTATAAGATATTCGCTCTCCGAGTGCGTCCAATTATGTATAAAAATTGGAACAACTAGAATGGGAGATACCACCAACCTTTGTCATCAAAAGTCATGGGCCTGCCGATCAAGATAGATGTGATAATGCAGGTCTAGGCTACCCATCATATCCATATGTCTATGTCTATGTGTGTGTATGTTGCATATATTCATGCTCTAAACTTTTAGCTGTCCACGACAACAATCTCTCGTGCTTATCCCTTACAAGACGATGTGCTTCCCTCTTCTATGTTGCAAAAATTTAATTTGTCACTAGTCGGTCCAATGAGAATTTGCCTCACCATGCCATGTCCGTATGTATTTAGACAAAATTTGATCACATATCATAAATTGCTCAAAGATGGGATTTTTTTTCCATTACGGGTGGTGTTCAATTAGAATATGCTGGCTAAAAAAATTATTTGTTTTAATGTTACTCAATAGTAAGAGGGAGTCGGGGATTTGTCCTATGCTACTCAATGAGATATATATCACCTTAGATCTCATTTTGTTTTTTTTTTAACTTATGGCTGTGTGTAATATGATAGAAGTTAGAGGTGTATAAAACATATTAGCTATTAAAACATTTGCATTATCTTAAAACAAATTGCTCAAACAAGTAACTCATCTTATTTCGCGATGGAAATCTTGTCCAACATGTGCCATGTCCCAAGTTTTTGCCAAAATGTAAGTCTCACACCGATTTCTTTTGTCGTAAACAAGATCACACGCGATTCGGAAAATACTCCCTCCGTCCTCTTTTAAATGTAACCATAAGTTTCCGTGTCTAACTTTGATCGTTCGTCTTATTTAAAAATTTTTTATAATTAGTATTTTTGTTGTTATAAAATGATAGAACATGAATAGTAGTTTATGCTTGACTTATGTTTTTTAATTTATAAAAAATAATTAAATAAAACGGACAATCAAAGTTGAGCACAGAAAAATTATGGCTTCACTCGAAATGGGATGGAGGGAGTAGTCAACAATAATGCAATAGTACGTTTTTTAACATATTAGCTAGCTCAAATTGATCCCACTGTCAAATTGCTCGAGCTAGTCGTGGCATAACGCATGTACAAGACTTAACCGATCAAATAAATTAAAACAACTGTGTGCCCCGATGAGCGCGGGCAATTTGACAGTGGGATCATATTGTGGCTCATAATACAGAGTGGAGGCGCTTACAAGAACAATATTCCCTTAGTTGCCAATTGCCATTGGAATAGGCGCAATCAAAGAATTGATTCCCGTGTGATGGCTCCAACACTCTAGCTACGTCCCCATAATGACTCCAACTTTACAGGCAACCCACGTGAATTGATATGTTCCATGGGATTCACATAACCAAAACAAATTATATAATGAAGTGACTGGTTGCTTTATAACATACTCCCTCTGTCCAATATCCCCTCTGTCCAATATCCCCTCATAGGTTGATTCTTTTTGGACGGAGGGAGTAGGTGACTAAACTGTACCTATCTTACAAAATATGGTAATTAGTTCGTACCCCGCACTTTGCTACAGAATAAGTGGATGAATACATTCTATATATTATAGAAATGGTAGATATATATTTAAATAATGTAAAAATGATGTGAAGATAATTAATGATTTGACAATGCTTGCATATTGAGTTATAAAAATATAACAAAATTATAAATGATCTGTCATATTTGTATGATATTTGAAATAGTCTAGATAATAATTACTAGTGGGTGATGATGTGGTGCACTTACATATGATTTAAAATACTCTAGATAATAATTGCTAGTAAGTGATGATGTGGCACACTTGCATATGATTTTAAAGACTCTAAATAATAATTGATACTAAGTGACGATGTGGCACACACTTATATTTTAAGCTTTAAAAGTTAGTGGACATCAATATTATCAATATTATAGTAAGATAGGATACCAACAAGGCGACGAGATGATCTAATGATCGATCTAATGGTATTGGGTCTCCAATTACAAGCTAGCATCGAAGCTCCATTCTTGTTTTCTCATAGGTCCATGCTCTCCCTAAACAATAGATCTTCTCATGCGATATAGCCTAGGTTTTTTTTTATATAACAAAGCAACTTATTGAAAAGAAAAGTTCAGGAGACATAAAATCCCCGGTACATCACCTGGATTAAAATTAAAGATAATATAGAACAAAAGCATCCCTTCTGCAAGTAAGTGTATAGTTGAACTAAGAGAAATAATTTTGCAAATGAAACCATGCAGCAATAATGAATGGGGTCGACAGAGGGATACGACATTATTGTTGTGATGACTTCATCCTCCACAGGCCAGATCTATTACTAACGTACGCACCGCTTAGGTGGCCCTGTCAATGTGATTCACCGGACTCAACAATATATGTCACTAATTTATTGGTTAAATCAGATGCACCCTCTTGTCTAACCTAAGTAAGCTATGCTAAACCAAATGCACCCTATATATATGCACATAAATATTATATATTTGATTTTTAAATAATTAATTAAGTTGATCACCATGAATCATCACGCAATATATACACATCTAAAATCACACATAAGCGAAGTGGGCGTAACTCAACTAGTTAGATTTTTTGTGGTGGAACCAATCCACCCGGGTTCAAGTTCTAGACTTGATATGGGTACTCGCATTTATGGCAAATTATTCTTTCAGTAGTAGACGATGTACCCATTGACATCGAGACGTCCATGGTGACTTCATTAATCTCAAGATATATTGGCTCAGTCTCGCGAAGATGTTTATAGGGGTAGAAATCACATGTAAGAGATTAGATTCGCAGATACGAGTCTTGCGAAGATGCTTATACGGGTAGAAATCACAGGTAAGAGATTAGATTCCTAGATACGAACGTAGCCCGCCACACACTCACATAAGAGATTACATTCGCAGATATGAAAGTAGCCGGCCATACAGTCGACGCTGGTCACATAACCGAGAACTGTACCATCCAGTACGCTCTCTTGCTGAATACTCAGCGGTGGGTTAACTAAAGCTGAAGAAAAACCTGTGTGGGCCGTGGGCAACTGGGGCATGCACCGTTGAGGACTGCAGTGCAGTAGGCCCAGCTCAACTCACATGGATGGATGGATGGAGGGACCGAATGGCTCAGCAGCACACAACTGCATGCAGTACGGTCTTATGGCCAGCCACTCCTGGATTTTTTATATTTTAGCCCTTCTAAAATATATGTTTTACATATAGGTCCCCAGAAAACTAATTATAGATATGGTATGGAACCACCTGGTGCTACGGATATTGGCACCAAGATGGGATGTCTTAAGACTAAATATGTTGAACGCCGAGGTTGTTTTGGTAGTGACGATAGGCTGAGTATTGAGTTGCCATCAATTTTTGGAAAAGAAAAAACCTAACAAATCGATGTATCCTAGTTCATTCTGATAACTTTTTTAGTGAAAGCTTAATCTGAGAGAAGAATGTCGATCATTCACTCCTCCCAATACCTAAATTCTCTTGATTTGCTATTAAATTTTGAAAAGAGGCAAAATTGGATTGTGACTCATTATTTGTAATTTTTTCCCCAAAGCTAACCAACAGGATTTAGGTATTCATTTTAAAAAAACAGGATTTAGGTATAATGAGGGAGGGACATACATCCTCCTCCATATTAAGATTTGGTAACTAAAAATAAATAAGCGGTAATAAATTATGATACATTGAATTTGTAAGTTTTATCCCAACAAATTAACATCAAATCAGTAGGATTTGGACAAAACCTAGATGGTAGACTAGCACCAAATTAATTGGCGCCGTAATAAGAACGTCAGCACCACAAGTTGGTGCTGAGATATCCCACCTCGGCATCCTTGAGAGTCTATTTGTAAAATACATTTTTTCAGAGTGTGTTAAAAAAATATTGAAACCGGAGGAGGTCCCGAGCCACGCGTCCATGCATGGCCGGGGAGATATTATCGTCGCAGGCTAGCTTTGTAGTTGTATGTGCCTGTCAACCAGCCGGCATGATCTCCTGTAGCGAGCAGGACAGACAGAGGCTGGACCTGGGCTGGACCACCATGTTGTGGCCTATCTCCTGCTTGGTCTTTGTACCACACTACTAGTTTAGTTAGCTAGTAGATGACTAGAGGTGCATATGGTTTTATACTGGAGCATTATTGGATATATATTGTATATATAGCTAGCTACCGTATAAAGAATCCATCCGCTGTCAACGTTCTAGAAACTTCTGTTTCTCTACACGCATGCATCTATATCATGGGGTCAGATTCAAGTGGTATTAATACAACGAGACCGTTCTATGTATGGTAATAACCAGCTACCTCAGTCTCATATCTAGTTGTTACTAGTATACTCAAGAGTGCATGTACTTTTTCCTTTTTATGAAATTTTCTCTTAGATTACCCATCCGATTTACGATCAGATTACACCATTGTGTTCGTAATAATTAAATCTTTATAACAAGATCTCACATCACTATATTTATATGAAAAAAATAGAAATTACTTTTATAATATATCTAAATTAGTTTTAGATTTCATTAAATTACTTCTTAGTCATAAAAGTAATTTAATAAAACCTGAAAGTAATTTACCTATATTATAGAAGTAACAAAAGTGAAGTAACATGTTACGACATCGAAAGAAATCTATACATTCATGTTGTGAGTTGTTTATTATATAATCATTTTTAGTCAATGATGTAATTTACGCTGATTAAATTTAGTTTCTATATAAACTTATGTTTTTACCTCTGTAACGGATTTACTTTTAATGTCGTGATAAAGTTACTTTCTTTTTATCTAAGTTACTTCTATAATATATGTAAATTACTTTTAGGCTTTATTGAATTTACTTTTATGTGTCTGAGAAGTAATTTAGTGAAATCTAAAAGTAATTTAGATATATTATAAAAGTAATTTCTATTTTTTCATCAAAATATAATCATGTGAGATCTTGTTATAAAGATTTAATTCTTACGAACACAACGGTGTAATCGGATCGTAGATTGGATGATTAGTTTAAGAGAAAATTATTTTTGAAGCCGGCGTAGTGTAGAGCATCACATGGCTTCCAATTTGGATTCCTCTAGATGATGCCACGTCCGTGAATCACCAGGCTATGTACGGACGCACCAGCACTTATGGGATCGGACGGCCGATGAGCGTGTCGCGCGATAAGGCAAAACAGAGAGCGCACGCTGATTAGATTTTGCCTAATATTATATATCTGACCACAGATTTATTGGTGGTACCACGCTCGTATGAGTACCACTCCTCTAGGCTCCTAAGCTAGCTTTCAGTTTCTGTCCTGAAAAAAAAGAGAAAAAATAAATTATTAATAACTGATAATCGAAAAAAATATGTTGCGCACTTTCTAGCATATATTCGAACCCAATCTAATAAACCTGTTATGTGACCCTAGCTTGTTGATAGGTGGGACTTAGCCTATTCGAAAATAAATTCTTTAAAAAATCACTAACGTCCGTCTCATGGGATAGTAAGCATGGGGATTTTAGTACCACCTTACCTATTCTAGGAGTGGGAGATCTCCTTATAAGGGATGATACTCTCCTAGCCACTTGAGGCATGTGAGGTCAGGGGCGGGTCTAGCTATGATTCAGCGGTATTCATATATATACCCAAGATTTTTGGACAAAAAATAGGTATATATACTATATAGTTCTTATATGTATGCAAAAAGAATATATGCAAAAAGTTAAAGAAAAAGAGTTAAACTACTTATTTGGGCCTTGTTTTACCATTTCTGCTGTGTTGGGTCTAAATTTTCCACTCCTTCCCCCTTTTCACTTGGCCCGCATTCTACTTGGGCCGCAACTGAGCCCATTTCGAAACAAAAATCCCCTCCCAGGCAGCTCCCAAAATCCCCAATCCCAAACCCTAAATTTGCAAGGAGCCAGGCGGCGGCGTGCGTTGCAGCGGCACTCGGCAGGCGCGGCGTGCGTTGCGGCAGGCCGGCGGCGGGCGTGGCGTGCGGCGGCGGCGAGCCGGCGACCGCGGGGCAGCAAGCCAGGCAGGGGCAGCCGCCGGCTGGGCGCACCATTGCAGCCGCAGCGGCTGTCGGCCGAGCAGGCGCAGTGCGTCGGTGTCGCCGGCTCGTTGACTCAAGGGACGGGCCGCGCGACGCTGTGGCCTGTCCGCCTGTGGGGCGTGCCGGCGTGGGCGGCTGGACGCCGAGCCACCTTCCCCTTCCGCCGACGCCTGACGACCGAGCGGGCGCGCCGCCTTCCCCTTCCGCCGGACCAGGCTCGAGCGATGGGCTGCGCGGTGCTGTGGGGCGTGTCGGCGTGGGCGGCTGGGCGCCGAGCCGCCTCCCCTTCCGCTGATGACCGAGGCCAGGTGCTGAGGCGCCACTCGCTGACGCCGAGACGCCGACAGGCCACACCGCCACAACACTGCCACCACGCACAGTGAGTCAAAAGCACAAAATTTGAATAATTGCAATGAAGATTTTATGATTGGGAACTGCAATTGATTGATTTAGTGTACTTGCTTGCTTGCTTAGTTTGTAGAATTGTAGTTGCCTAGTTTGTAGAACTGTAGTAAGATTTCTTCCCAATTTATCATTTTCTATCATTTTTCTATTCCATATGTTGGCACTTTGATATGTTTATTATTAGTATTTCTATATGTTAAACAATTTCACGTGATGATCAATTCTATCAATGTGTGAACTTATGCTCAATTTTATATTATATACGCTATATATTATATAATTATTAGTGTGTGATACTATACAAGCTAGTTATTAGGTTTTTAGGTGTATGAACAAAAAATTTTCCTCTCCCTATTTCTAATACACAAGTTCAAAACCCTGGGCCCGCCACTGTGTGAGGTGGAGAGAACAACGGGAATACACGAGCGTGGCGCGTACGTGGTGACATGCGTGTCGAATGGTTCGTCAAAATTGGTCCCTCACTTTTGCGCAGATACAGTATTCTTTTGTAATTTTGTTTTGCGGCACAAAATTCGGTTTTGTTTTTAGAAACACAATGAATAATCTGGTGCGAGGAGCGGAGTGGAGATTATGCAGGCGCTGCCACCTCCACGTAACACACACAAAATCAATATAGGGTTTGCCTCCTCCTCAGTATTGCACCGTCACTTGTAGTCTACTCCATCCCACTCGCTGGCGTTTGTTTTTGCAAGTGCTTTGCGTGATTGGTTGTTGTTCCTCCACAACGGCTCTTCTTCCTCTTCTCTCGGGTGTTGCTTGTTGTTGTCAATGCCCGATACCGCGAGTCATTCCTATTGTGCAACTGATCTTCCAAAGATTGTATGATATGATTATGTTAGTTTACATATGCAATGTCATGATTTATTTATGAAATAAATTAAATCAATATATGAATCCAAAAACCTTATTATAGGCACTGTGATTTTAATATGGCTAGTTTTGCCGATGTGATTTTAATATGGCTAGTTTTGCCGATGCACTGAGGCCGAATAAATTCACCCGTGTGCACTTTTGGGTCTATGATTCACCCGGATATATATATAAAGCAATCCTAATTGCCCATAGAAAGGGAACACATGATAGTTATCATTAGATGGGTTCCAAAGAAGAGAAACCAATGATCTAACGGATCACGGATTTATATAAAGTAGTTGTCGACGTTTTGGGTCACAACTAAGGTATTTGCATAGTATGGGGATCGTTGGTACCAGGGTATATGCGAGGTCGAGGTAAAAGAAATAGAGACAAGAATTTTTATGTAGGTTCGGGCCCTTTCACAGGAAGGTAACGACCCTACTCCAGTTGGTCGAAGCCGATGTTGCTCTTTATTCATTTGAATCACACAAGTACAATAATTGGGATAACCTATCTAGCTGTCGTCAACTTGGCAGCATGGATCACCAACACGCAGTCGACGATAGGGTAGTCTTCCTCCTCGAGTACGAACTCGTCGAGATCCTATATAGCACTAGATTCCTCTTGTCGGCCTCCGCAGGCACCATATTGAGTCCATCTAGGCTATCTCCAATATCGATGTTTGGCGCCGTGTGTTAGTGTTTATTTTGACTGGTGTCTCTGTTTTTTTGTCTTCCCTCCTCCTAGGGGGTCGTGTATTTATACCCATAGATGTCCCCTTGTTCAAGTAGAACTAGGAAGACAAGTATGGATACGATTCGAGTAGTCCTTATTGTTTCCATATAGAACTCTACTCGTCCTTCCTTATCTAGAACTTCTTCTATATACGAGGTATGATTCCGTATATGACTTGATATATGGTGGGCCCTTCCGAGCTTAGTCGATTACTATTGGATATGTGGTATCCATAACCCTAACAGTAGCTCCCGACTTCAATGCAAATGAATGAGTTGATGTTCTCGACCGAAGACCTTGGAATAACAATTGTCGTGCTCGCTTGACATTCTCGGATGACCGAGAAGGTGCGGAGTATACGACTTAATTCTTTATCTTGCCGTAATCATGAATTTGGATTGAAGTCAAGAAATTTCGTCTCGGCAGGTACACCATCGCTTTATTCCGTAATCCTTGTCAAACTCCAGTAATCGTTCTTGAGTAATCGAGTAGTTGTAGAGTCTGCGACAAAGCCTTGAAGTCTGACTTTCCTGAAATCAAAACACATAATAGATTGTTAGATACAAATAGCCCCCGAGTGAATGCTCAAGGGTAACATGATATAATATGAATTTGAAAATTGAAAATAAATTGAATTTGCATATGACAATAGTGTAAAGGAATGATAGGATCGACTTCAAGATAGGGCGATATAAGATAAGGGGATCAACGGACAAATATTGCACATACAAACACTTACAGAATTTGAACGACATGGGTTGATGAGGTGACTACCACACAAGGCGAAGACCGAGTGTGTAGTTGTACTCAAGAAATTGCAGACGTAGTGGGAGAATCATTACGCCGCTGATCGAAGACCAGTTGTAGTCGTACCTCAAATCGCGGGGACTGCTACGTAACTGGTCGAAACACCAGTTGTAGTCGTCACCTCGACTAATAGAAGTTAATAGAAGTTGAGTGACAGGTGGTGAGAGATCGCTACAACCGACTGGTCGACAACAAGGAGTAGGCATCTATCGATCACCTTGTTGGCGGCTGTTAAATGTCAATTCTATACCGCCAACATCTGCATAAAGTTTAGATAATAAAACATCCAACAGTGATAGGTGCTTACTCTCACATATTCCACAAGTGTTGGTATACATTTGTATGCAGATGATAAACACCGATGTTGGGAGGAAAATCAGACTACAGTAAGGAGAATCATGTATCTATACAAGGAGGGGTTGTGAACTTGATCCAAATACCAGTAAATCAACCCAAAACTCCGAGAAATGGATAAAGGAGGTCCAGGGGAGAAGATGGGCCAAGAGCTAGGCCAGTTGGGCCTAGCCCAGGTTCGGCCGAACCAGGGCCATCCAGGCTGGGGTTTGGCGTGGACGCTCCAGATGCTCTCCAATGACGGTTGCGGGGCAGTTCGGACATTTCCCCTTCTCACAACCGTCATTACTGCCCTATAAAAGGACATCACCTCTTCACTTCACTCACACACTCCAAGCTTGAGCTGAATTATAAGAGGCTCTATTGTACTATATTGTATACTAGAATAGGAAGAGAGTAGAGTAGAAGAACTCGGAAGAATTCCGGAGTTGTCGGTAATCTTCTCCTATTTCTTTTATTCTATTTATTACTCTGAATTCAATATAATATTCTTCCTGAGTAATTTAGATTTATCATGTGAGAATTATCTCTTGGTTAGTTCCTAAATAGCATACAGGATTATTGTTCACTGTAATCAACTAAAATATAGTGATTGCTTTGGTGAGTTATAAACACTAAAGTAGATAGTAATTGCTTAGACGTGGTGTTTAGGTAATTGTTATCCAGTAATTGCTGCATGTCCCACAGAACGTTTGAGGTGGGTGTAGAGGTGATGACAGCCCTCGAGATCACTTAAGTCCTCCCTGTCCGGGTACGTAGTAGAGCGACATCTGGAAACAGCAGGTTGCCAGTGCCTGAAGTATTGCATTAGGATTAAAGTTAAGCTTTCCCTAGACACTGTTTCTCACTAGTAAATCCTCTCTATCCTAGCCTATCATTTGCTTGGTGTCCTTGGATGAACTGGAGAAAGATTTGACCACACACGTTCCCTTGGATTCGATACCCTTGGAATACTCCGTAGGGGAAGTGCTACATCGGTATATCCGTGCGCTTGCGGATTTTATCTGTGACCGTATTAAATACCAACAAGCATTTCTGACGCCGTTGCCGGGGAACGGTTGCTGATCATTTCTGAACCTAGTTCATCCTCGTATCCTTTTTATTTTTTTTATTTCTACCTTCGCCCCTGCTATACTAGAGAAGTATTCCTGTCAAACTCTTCTCGACCATGGAGCAACCTCTTTTTGAGCTGTCTGCTCCTCGGGGCGAATTCTATGAGCCACCTCCTTTATTGGAGCCCATTTACACAACTAATCAGTATGGTTAGGGAAAATCCTTTTTCTGGCTTTGATCTAGAAAATCCCTACAGTCATCTGCGAGACTTTGAACAAGTCTGCTCATGCCTTAAGATTCGTGGCATGAAACAAGAAACTGTGCGGTCAAAATTGTTCCCGTTCTCTCTTCAAGAGAGAGCAAAGCAATGGTACACCTCTACCGTTGGATGTGTAAACGGTAGTTGGGAAAAGTTGCGAGACAGATTCTGTCTTGCCTTTTTCCCAGTTACCCGTATTACTGCCCTACGAGTAGAAATTCTCAGTTTCAAGCAGATCGAAAACGAATCAATCAGTGCAGCCTGGTCCAGATTCACTAATTTAGTGCAATCCGTACCAACCCTGTCCTTACCCGAGTATGTGCTTATGCAACATTTCCATACGGGTTTGGATAAGGAGTCTGCATTCTATCTGGACATAACCACTGGAGGATCGTTCATGCACAAAATACCGTCAGAAGGAAGAATAATGTTGGATCGCATTCTAGAAAATACTTCATGACGCAAACCAATGAAAACCAGTCGAAGGCATCAGTGTCCAAGATAGAGGAACCTCTAACGATGAAGCCACTCGCTCAACCATCCACTTCTGCTAGGTCGATTGATGAAAAGGTTTCTGAGCAGCCGTCCGTCGAGAATGAAGAGATTCAGACTCCGGATCGATAGAGCTCCACTACTCACCGCTCTCCTCCAATTGTCCACTAGACAGCGCTAGGGTCACCACCTAGCCGCGTCGCCACCACCGCCGAGCCTGTCTGCCCCTCGGCCGCCGTTCGGTCATCGCTCCCCGTCGCCGGAACCCACTCTTCTTCAATTGCAAGTGATCTTCTTCTTGACCCCTCTCCTCTCCTCCTCTACGACTCGCCATAGCCCGTCTACTCCTTGGCATAACGTTGCCATCGTCCTGCGCTCTGCGCTGGTCACCGCTGTTTCCCTGGACAGGACTTCCTCTTTCCCCTCTCCCCTTTTGTTTCTACATGAGCCGCAGCATCCCGCGTGCGCCACCATGCCCCGCACCTCCCGCCATTGCTCCCGCATCGCCAGCACCCATCGCCGGTGGCTGCATGTCGCTGCCCGCTGTTGGTATTTCTTAACGACATTACAGAAATATAATTCCCAACAATGGCGCAGAAATACTTCTGGTATATTATGGTTACAGAGTTCATCCGCAAGTGCACGGATATACCATTGTAGCATTTCAACCAAGAGTATTCCAAGGGTATCGTATTTATTTTATCCCATGGGAAGATCATGTAGAGAGAACTTGACTAATAATTTATATATTACTTGTGATAATCATATTCTAAGCAGTGGTTAAGATAATACAAGGGTAGAGTGACACACAAGCTTTAGCTACTCATTCTCATAATATATTATCTAAGCTAAGTGGACAGAAAAGAGAAATATAATCTATTTCTATACTTCTAATATACATGGCATACATACATTCTGGTTAACTGATATACTAGCTAATACCCTCTATTCGATGCCCTCCTGGTACTTCGAGAAGCCACCCCAGACTGTCGAGTTCCTTACGACAGCCCGTCATGACCATACAACCAGGGCTAAATACGGAGAAATACCCTCCCCAGGGAATTAACTTAGGATTATATACCGGCGCGGAGGAATACCCGTAATGAGCTGTCACCATCAGCGGCCCACCTCTCATCCGCAATATATAACCCCAAATAATGATATCCCGTAATCTAGACACCACACTTAAACTACCAGATACTACTCTAATATCATCGTCATAACATAGAGTAATTGCATATGCAAACTCGGCGGGGGTTAGGAATGACAAGAGTTTCATCCGCCGGTTAGTTTCACCAAAGCAACTTTTATATATGCAACTAAACTATTTTGAATTTGAGGGAAACTATCAAAGCTTGAATGAACTTGACAGCAAACTTTGGAGAGGGGATGAAAATGTGTTGAAATGGGGTGAAGTCCCTTCTCCCGGTTGGTTGGCTTAAGTAGTGCACCCACAACGGTCAAAACCGACCTGTGGGGCCCACTAGCTGTTGCCTCAAAAAGTGAGGCAGCCGACCGTTGCCTGGCCGGTTCGGCCGAACCCCTGGTGGGCCCAACCGGCCCCACTTGCGGCCGTTGGATTCCAACGGTCAGTGTGGTCGTGGCACAGTCAATTTTTGTTGAAAATTTTATTTTTGTTTGCATTGAAAAATTCATTTGAAGAATTTCCTCAAAATTCAAAAATCCTAAATGCAAATATGAAATTCAAATATGTGATGATGCAAAAATTCAAATTGTTGAAAGCAAATATGCGGATACATACCAATTCACCTGTTGGCGAAGGTCGCGTCATTTAAAGTCCGACGTGCAAGACCGTACCTCCTTTCGGTTAGTTCACGGATTTTCCACCCGTCTTTGGAGGTGATGGAGCGGGCGTCTTCAGCTTTTCCTTCCACACCTTCTTTGATTTCGGTGCGGAAGATGGCTTCTTCTGAGCCGGCTGCTCTAACTTCTTGGCTGGTACAGATGATTTTACCGACGTCCTCCAATAACGGTTCCTAGGCATTGTTGTTTCCTTCTCCAGGAAGTTTTGCATGAATTTCACCAGGCTGTCCGTCTTGGGTGGCTCCACTTCGACCACTTGAATATTTTGCTGGGTAACGGACTAACGAGTCAACCAGTTGGAGGCGCATCGGTGTCGGTGCCAACACCGTGAAGTTAAGCTTGTTGAAGACGTCTTTTGGCAAGACGCTGACGCTAGCTCCAAGATCGCACAAGGCCTGGTCGAATTGTTGTGCCTCGATCGAGCAGGTGATCATGGGACACCCCGGATCTTTCTTCTTCTCCGGGAGCTTGTGGAGTACGACGTTGCTGCATTGTTCTGTCAGCTTGACCACCTCCGTTGTTGGGAGCGGTCTCTTGTTGTTGAGTATGTCCTTGAGATAACGGGTGTATGTCGGCACTTGCATAGCGTCCAACAATGGCATGTTGATGTGAATCTTCTGGATTACTTCAACAAAACGAGCAAACTGCTCGTCTACTGACGGTTTCCTGATCCGTTGGGGAAACAGCAGCAACCGCGTGTCGCAGTACTCCTGCGGCACGGTCTTTTCTGGCTGAATCTCCTTGTCAGCCGAGTCATTAGATGGTGCTTCTTTTGACATCCCATTAGTTCCTACAGGGTTAGGATACGGTGGATCACGAGTGGACTTACCTCCCCTCGTCGTGATTGCCTTAACATTTTCAATGGAGGAGTCGGGTTGCCCCAGAATCCTCCCAGTTTCAGTTGCAGGGACTAAGGATGCTAACTGAGATAACTGGGTTTCTTTCATCTTATTAAAGCTCATCTGGTTTTGAAATGCGTAGGCAAAGCCATCTAATTTGAAATTTATGTTCTCTAGGATCTTATCGGTAGCAGCAAGCTTTTTGCTTAGCGCATCGGTGGTTTTATCTTGCGCAAAAACAAGATCCTTCAAGGAGGGCTGGTTAGAGAAGTTACCGTTGTTTTTATCTCATTGATAATATGGGCGTGGTTGGTTCCACCCCTGACCTCCTTGTGGACGGTACCCAGTGTTGTTGCCCATGTACATCGCCTCCTCACGGGTTTCCGGGCAGTCGTTCCCAGAATGATCCGTGCCGCCACAGACCTCACACGTGATGTGAGAGTCCAAGGCCTTGACGGTGCCTTGTGGCCTTTTCTCGTGGTTGTCCTAGCGTTTCATGAGGAGGTATAGCTTGGCAGCAAGTAATTCCGTCTCCTTGAAGGTTTGCATGCCTCGCTGACGGGTCTGGAGTGGTTCCTCGCTCCAACCCATATTGGAGACCATCTTCTCTATTAATTCAACGGCTCCTTGAACCGTTTTAGAGAAGAAGGCTCCTCTAGCTGCCGCGTCCAGGTGATCGCGGGACATTGGGGTGAGTCCATTGTAAAAATTCTGCAGGATCAGCCAGTCGTCCATCCCATGATGAGGACAGGCGGCCACATACTCCTGCAGTCGTTCCCATGCTTCCAGAATAGACTCGTCCCTTGTATGCTAGAAACTGGAAATCCTTCCACAAGAGCATTGGTTTTGCCCATCGGGATGAATTTCGAGAGGAATGCCGTAAAGCATTTGTCCCAAGTGTTGACAGCAGCACGGTTGGCATAGAACCACTGCTTCGCTCTCTCGAGAAGGGAGAACGGAAACAGCCGCAGCCTGACGGCGTCGGGACTGACGCCCTTGATAGTGTACGTGCTACAAATCTCTAGGAATTGTTGCATATGAGCATTGGCATCCTCATTAGGCTTGGCACAGAACGGGCTAGCCTGCGTCATCGTGATGAGGCTAGACTTCAAATCGAAATCCACATCTCCTATGTTGACTTGCGGCCCGATGGCCACATTATCAGCAGAGGGAGTACTGAACTCGCGAAGAGTCTTGCAGGCCATTGTCTTGAAGGGCAGTGGCGCTGGTACGGCTGGTTTCTTTGTCGGTAGAGTTTTCTGTGGAGCAACGACTCGCGGCCTAAAGCTCCGGAAGAAAGCTTTTGGATTTTCTTTGAAGTTTTCCGGCAAGTTGAAACCAGTCATGCACTACCCTGTTTTCACAACAAAAAGTGAAAACAACCAAGGTTAGCCTGCAAAGGAAATGATTATACAGAGGTAAATATAAAGTATTAGTTCAAGTAATCTCTATTATGAATGTTCCCCGCCAACGGCGCCAGAAATGCTTGTTGGTATTTCTTAACGACATTATAAGAAATATAATTCCCAATAATGGCGCAGAAATATTTCTGGTATATTATGGTTACAGAGTTTATCCGCAAGCGCACGGATATACCATTGTAGCATTTCACCCGAGGGTATTCCAATGTTATCGTATTTATTTTATCCCGTGGGAAGATCATGTAGAGAGAATTCAACTAATAATTTATATATTACTTGTGATAATCATATAGCAGGGGTTAAGATAATCCAAGGGTAGAGTGACACACAAGCATTAACTACTCATCCTCATAATATATCATCTAAGCTAAGTGGAAAGAAAAGAGAAAGGAAATCTATTCCTATACGTCTAATATACATAGTATACATACATTCTAGTTAATTGATATACTAGCTAATACCCTCTATCCGATGCCCTCCTGGTACTTCGAGAAGCCACCCCTGACTGTCGAGTTCCTTATGACAGCCCGTCATGACCATACAACCGGGGCTAAATACGGAGGAATACCCTCCCTAGGAAATTAACTTAGGATTATATATAGGCGCGGAGGAATACCCGTACTGAGCTGTCGCCATCAGCGGCCCACCTCTCATCCGCAATATATAACCCCAAATAATGATATCCCGTAATCTAGACACCACGTCTAAACTAGCCGATACTACTCTAATATCATCGTCATGACCTAGAGTAATTGCATAAGCAAACACTATACCCGCACCAAAGCATCTCCCAGATAAGCTAGCCGTATATTCAGTATAATAAGAACATAATATAAAGTAGGTACTCATATACTCGGAGAATATTTCAATACCATAAATGTATATAGAAGAGTATTCTAATAAAAGTACAAAGCTTACAAAAGAGAAGAGAAAAGCTATTAGAGCCATACCCGAACTCTTCCGAAGGCTTCCAGAATCCTGACTCCTATTCTATTTCTATTCCACCAGCTAGGTACTACTAAACTAAACTTGAGAGAAATGAGAGAGCTATTGCTTGAGGTGTGTGTTGAAGTTAAGAGAGTGAAGCCTTTATATAGAGGTGGTTATGACGGTTGTGGAAGAGGAATTGTCCGAAGTACCCTCCAACCGTCATTGGGGTGCAATCTTGGACGTCCATGCCAAACCCTGGCCTCAACAGTGGAGATGGGGGTTCGGCCGAACCCCCTGGTTCGGCCGAACCATGGGCTGGCCCAAACCAGCCCATCTTCGCCTGGCGAATTCCTCTATTGCTTCACTTCGTAGACTTGTGAATTTTGGCCCAATTCATCGTGTCAATTCTGAGTTCTTTTCCCATTCATACATAAGTCTGGTTATCGACATTGTCCGATTGATTTATCGTCTATGTTGATGTCGATTCTCCTCCACTTTAGTGTCATTCTCTACAAAAGATTAGTATACCTAATACTAGTGGAATATTATTATTCTAACAAACATATGCATTACAAGCATCACTAGTTCTCTCTTAATTTGGTAATATTGATGGTCGAAACTGATCGATAACGACCGTCAACAGTGGTTGCGGTATGACTACCTTAATTAGGAGTTGAATTGTTTTCTTTGCAGTTGTTTTAATTCAAATTAGACAATTGCACTTAAATTATAATGTAATAAAGCTTAGGTTTTTTAGCAGTCTGTATTCTTTCCTTTCCCCCTTTTTCTGTCCATCCCCATTCAGATGGTGAACACAAGGAATGGCGACCATGCAACAGGTGATGGTAGCAGCAGTGAGGAATAGACTGGAGGAGCCAATACCAGTGGTGCAACTAGCAATGGTCCACCTCCACCGCTAGAGAATTCAACAATCGCTCAGGTGTTGGCCAATTAGACGCATATCATACAATGATATGCAGCAGATGCAAAAACAACACCAATATATGCAATAGCAGATGATGCACCATCAGGCACTGCAGCAGCTGAATCAGCAGTTTGGTCCACCACCACCACCTTAGTCCAAACTGCTTTAGTTTCTCCATGTCAGGCCACTCACTTTCTCCAGCACCATCAACCCAATGGAAGCCAATGACTAGCTTCATGCCATTGAGAAGAAGATGAACCTCCTCCGGTGGAACGACTAGGAGAAGGTTGTCTTTGCCACGTACAAACTTCAAGGTCCCGCTTCTGCTTGGTGGGATAACTACATGGTCACCCGCTCAGCTGGGACATGTCACTTGGGCGGAATTTTGCCGTAGCTTCAGGAAGGCATAGGTTCCCAATGGGACTGTAGCACAAAATAAGAGGGAGTTCCATGCGCTTCATTAGGGAAACAAGATAGCTATAGAGTACCTACATGAGTTCAACCGCCTATTATTATTTAGTACGACGACAGAATAATCCGCAAGCGCACAAATACCGTCGTAGCCTTCACCCCAAGAGTATTCCAGGATATAGTATCCACAGGCAACGTATGTGTATAATCTAAGAACGAGATTCTTCCAAGGGCAATAACTATATGGTAGGCCAAGAATAGAGAGGATTCCTATGGGTTAATTATCTTAATCAAGTTAAGATAAAACTCTATCAATTGCTTCAAGCATCGGCTTACCCCTGATCTGCCAAGGAGACTCTGGCCTATGGCTCTATGATGTACCCGAATGTGGAGGATTATGAAGGACGGACAATACTGTCACCACCTGTCAACTACCTCTACAACCCGTGGAGCACACATCAAACAAAGGTAATCTCCAGCCTAGACATCGTGTCTGTGCTATTGGTTACTATCCTAATCCCAACGTCACAGAGAAGATTAAGGTAGTCTACCTAAGCAAGTGATAAAACTAAATAAAATTAAATACCAAAGGAGATCACAAATACTTACTTATAAAAGAAGCATCCGTCGAGGTACAAGATCGGAGGGAGTACCGGCATCTTCGGGACTCCGGCACTCCTCCAGAACTCCCCTAGAAGAATGCCAACATATCCGGCACTCCTTCGGAACCCCGGAGAGATGTCTGAAATTTGGTGCACTCCTTTCGGAGCTTCCCCATTCTATTCCTACCCTTCTAGAGCAATGCCTATGTATATAAGTGAAGTTGTAGTCTGCTTGTTGGTGCAAATTTGAAGTGAGGAGTAGAGGGGCTACTTATAATGTGGATACGACTTGAGAGAGTGGAGATGCTATGGAAATATTCTCCTCCAACTCCTCTCAAACCTCCACATGTCCTCCAGCCGTCATTAGATGGCAGTTTCCTGCGTTAAGCCTTGTGCCACCGACTTCGGGATAGTGATAACTGTCACCACATGGAAGCTGAGCACGAGGGCAGCCACTGTTGACAGTCATTATAGACCAATTTCGACCGTTAATACTTCCAGAAATAATGGAGAACTAGCAATGCTTGGATGCATATTTACTTAGAAATAATCCAAGTCCACTTGTACTTGGCAAAGTATTTGAATACAGTAGATTACTTCATAAATGGAGAAATGATGGAAATTCACCGTTCAACCAATCAGAGCCCAACATGTGGCAGACATGGATGGATGGATCCACAAACTCATTAGAACATCTTCAAATGGGCCCAACCACCATGCCATTGGGCCAAGGAGTAAAATGTCAGGGCCCAAGAGGAAGTCCACAGCCAGGGGGGCTGGCCAGGGGTCGGCGGACCTCTGGGTTCTGCTAACTTGGCATGTCCCGGCCCAGCCACAACCGGCTATTACGGTACTACTGACTTTTCTATAGCGGTTGTGACCGGTATTGTCGCTCCTAACCGTCATTGATCAGCTATAAAAGGTCCTCACCTCCTCCATTTCAACACACATCATGAATGATTCAGGTGAAGAAGCTCTCTAGTTTACTTACTTTGCTCCAGTGCTAGTAGAAAATAGAATTATAATAGTCTTCTCTAGTTCAAGTCTTCCGGAGATTTCGGGTATGGATCTAGTATCTGTTCCCTCTCTTGTAAGACTTTATCCGATAATGAAATACTCTTCTTTATCTAGTTTTGGTCCTTTACTATACTTGCATAATTATTCGAGTACGAACTTTAGCTCATACTTGTCTCGTATTAAATATGTAGTTAGCTTACCAGAGATATGCAATAGTATTGTCTAAGTGTCTATTTATATAGTTGCTCTATGTCATCTGTAGAGATGTAGAGTAATATTTAGTATTGTAAGCGTGATGCTTAGATTATTAGATATCATTAAGTGGTGCTATATGCCACGGATCTGTAGAGGTAGGCCGCTGATAGTGACAGCTCAGTACCGGTATTCCTCCACGTGCGTAGGTAGGGCTAAGAGAGGTTCTTGCTATGGGTACTCCTCCGTATCTTTAACCGGTTGGATAGCCATGACGGATTGTCGTAAGGAACCCGACAATATGGGGTGGTTTCTCGATATACCAGGGGGGGCATAGTTAGGGGGTTATTAGCCACAGAGTTGTACAATAGTAAGTATATACTAAATGACTATATACTAGAAGTGCATAAATGATGTTGTTCTAATTTCTTCTCTATTTAGCCTAGACTTATAATTTAGTGAGAGTATTCTAAACTGAACCTTTTATGTGTCAAATCTATCCTTATCCTCAATTGATTAATCCCTGCATAAGACTTTGATCTACATAAGTATGATAAGAATTTATAGCATATTACTCTCCTACCATATCTTCCATTGGAATTAAATAAATACGATATCTTGGACGTACTTCCGGGTGAAATGCTATAGCGGTATATCCATGTGCTTGCAGAATTATTTCTTTAACCCATACGATTACCGTTTAATATTTCTGACAACATTGCTTGGGATTAAGTTCCTAGTAATGTTGTTAAGAAATATCAATAGCCATCCCTAGTTCGGCCAAACCTAGTCGAGCCACCTCGTGCCACCTTGCACCTGGGTCATTGCCTAGTGGGTCTTCATGACGGTGTACGGTGGATGGCCTTAAATATGTTGGTTTTACTCTGTTTTTTGGGCCATCCAATCTGTGTACTCACGTCTGATTAGCCGGAGGTATATTTCATCGCATGTCAGACGGTTTTCCTCCATAATTCACATGCATACAAATATTCACCAAGACTTGTGGAACTAGTTAGTAATATCCACTACCTCTAAGTTTAGTATTCAATTTTATATTCTTTAATTTTCTTTCTTGCAGGAATTGGCAGTCGGATTTGACACTTAAGGATCTACAAACATCGCCTCACACGCTACTCTCCTGTTGACGTGCGCACCGATACCGTGAGGGAAGAGAAGTTTATGTTTGGTCTTAATGATGAACTAACCAACCAGGTCATCTATGGAGATTATACTGATTTTGAGAAGCTATTTGACAAGTTGATTTGTCAGGAGGATCAGCGCAACCAGATGGATCGCAAAAGAAAGGGGAACAACCAAAAGCCTCGCTTCATGACTGATAAATTTTTAAGTTTAGATCAGCCATGCAAAGATGATAGTTCTTCTAATTTTAGTAAAACTTTAGGCTTGATAGAAATTGAATCTGTGATGTGTTAATTTGTGGATGAACAATTGAAATTCTGGCACGAAGCAGTGAACTGGCTGTTGACGGCTGTTAAATACCAAATTCTCGCCGTCAATACCTGCATAAAACTGAAAGTATAAAATATCCAACATAGTGGTAGGATATATTTCTAATAATTTCCACGAGTGTTGGTGTATATGTGGATGCAGGTGACAAACTACTTAAGTTGAGAAGAAATATACATGAAGAAGGAGGAGAATCAAACTCATATCCAAACTTATGGAGTTTTGGACCCAAAAATCCAATTAAACACCTCCAAATGGGCCCAACCACCGTACCAATAGAATGAGGTACCCAATATTAGTGCTCAGGAGGAAAAACGGGGCCAACGGAGCCGGCCAGGGTTCAGCCCAACCCTGACAGAGGCCACTAGCCCAGGCCCAAGTTGAGTTCGGTAGCAACCGCTCCCCAATGTGGGTTTCTACCGTTTCCGGCTCTCCAACTGTCTTCCAAATAGACGCTTGGCTTGAGGAGAGTGAAGATGCTCATATGATTCCATGGAGGGTCTCCACACTCCCAAGGCACCTCTACCTATAAATACCACTCCTCATCCTTCATTCCAACTCACACCAAGATGTAGCTTGAGCTGAATTATAAGAGGCTCTTTGTATGATTTATTTTACACATAGAATAGGGAGAGTATGGTAGAAGAAATCGGACGAATTCTGGAGTTGTCGGTAATCTCCTCTTACTTTTTGTACATTGTTAATTACTCTGGTTTAATAGAATTATCTTCCTGAGTAATTAAGATTTACTTCATGTGAATAATTCTTGGTTATTTTCTAATTAGCATGCGGGATCATTGTTCACTAAAGTCCATTAATTTATTGTGATTACTTTAGAATTTAGCTACCACTAAAGTAGTTATTAATTGCATAGACGCAGTATCTGGGTAATTAATTTCCGGTGATTCCTTCGTATCCCACAGTAGGTTTGAGATCGGTGTAGAGGTGGTGATAGCCCTCAAGTACATTAAAGTCCTCCATGTACGGGTATGTAGTAGAGTGACATTTGGGAGTAGCGAGCTGGCCAGTGCCTGAAGTATCGCATTAGGATTAAACTGAGCTTTCTGTAGACACCGTTTCTCACTAGGAAATCATCTCTACCCTTTGCCTACATTTTCTTTGTGTCCTTGGATCAACCTGAAGAAGAGCTGAACACACACGTTCCCTATGGAAATAGATACCTTGGAATACTGCCAGTTGAAGTGCTGCATCGGTATCTTCCGTGCACTTGCAGATTTTATCTGTGACATTAAGAAATACCAACACTGGCTTAATGTGTTCTTTTAAAAGTAAATCTCACTTAACCCTAGGTACTGTGATCTAAGTTGCACAAAACCAAACTATTGATTATTTTACTTTGATCTATCCTTTTGAGTTCTACAATTACATCTTAAATTGATAAATTTATGAGTTTTTTTTAATCCATCATAGAAATTTTACATGGATGTAACTAAATCATATTAAAATTTTGAGGAGTATGTAAAATTGGTTAATGATGTGGTTTCGTGAAAATTGGTTAATGATGTGGATTTGTGTCATGCACCAAAATCCCTATGATTTTGTGTAACTGTTAACAGTCGTTACAGACAAATTTCGACCGTCAATATAACTAAAATAATGGAGAATTAGCTATGCTTACAATGCATATTTGTTTTCAAATAATATAGTTCCACTTATACTTGGAGAACAATATGTTGCAGGAATTTATCAAATAAAATAAAGAGAAAGTGGAGAAAACCTCACTCCTAAGCAAGCTTATGGATAAGAGGGCTCAGAAGCCAGGTGTAACCGTCCTGGAAACCGCCTTAACTACAAAACCGTCAATAGGACCCACCTGTCAAAGACTGTACCGAAGCTGGAGGCCTGTTGGGCTAGCCCAGGTTTCGACCGAACTGGCGGTGCCCAATCAGCCTGGCCCTCCACGTGTATGATCCGGATGCACTCTTAATGACGGTTGTGAGGGTAAAATGCACAATTCGCATTGGTACAACCGTCATACCGGCCCTATAAAAGGAGGAGCTCATTCACTCTCTCAACACACTCAAGTTAGCTCAAATTCCTCTTCATACTTTAGTATTAGTATTTTAGTGCTAAGTGGAGTAGAATAGAATAGTATTCAGAGTCCTCGAAGTCTTCGAAAGAGTTTCGGTATGGCTCTAGCAGCTCTTGTATTCTCTTCTGTAATACTTTCAATTTTAATGAAATATTCTTCTTTATATATCTTCGGTACTTTGTTTAGTCTGAGTACTGTTCTTACCTTATATCTGTGTCGTACCGATTTTGTGGGCAGCCATCCAGAGAGGTGCAATGGTGCGGGTTTAATGTCTGATTTATCAGTTGCTCTATGTCATGTGCACGGGTGTAGAGTAGTATTTAGTAATGTAAGCACGGTACTTAGATTATTAAATATCATTAATTGAGAATATATGCTGCGGGATAGTAGAGGTGGGCCTCTGATGGTGACAGCTCAATGCAGGTATTCCTCCACGTTAGTACATATTCCTAAGAGAAATTCCTGGGGAGGGTACTACTCCGTATTTAGCCCCGGTTGGACGGCCATGATAGGATGTCGTAAGGAACTCGGCAACCCGGGGTGGTCTCTCGAAACACCAGGAGGGCACTGTTAGGGGTATTGGCTACATAGTTATATACTAGCAGATGTAAACTAAGATTGAGTGTATAGAAGTATAGGAATTGATTGCTTTTCTATTTCTTCTTCCACATAGTGTAGGATTGTTTAATGAGATATATAAGTTCTTTGCTTCATGTCACTCTACCGTTATGAATATATCAACCCCTGCTTAGACTCTGATCATACAAGTAGCATATATACATTATTAGCATAGTTCTCTCTTACAATGTTCCCTTGGCATTAAATAAATTCGATACCTTGGAATACTCCCAGGTGAAATGCTACAATGGTATATCCGTGCGCTTGCCGATTCCTTCTATAACCATATATATACTAGGACCATTTCTGGCGTCATTGCTGGGAATTCATATTTCTAGTAATGTCGTTAAGAAATACCAACAAGGACCAAAACTATATAAAGAAGAATATTTCATTACTGGATAAAGTCTTACAAGGGCCATACCCGAATTCTCCGGAGACTCGAAGAACTAAGGAAGACTATTCTAATTCTAATCCTACTAGCACTAGAGCAAAGTGAGTAAACTAAGAGAGCTTTTTCTTCTTGAATCCTTCTTGGTGTGTGTTAAAATGAAGGAGGGGAGGTCCTATTATAGCTTGAGAATGACGGTTGGGGGCACCAAAACCGGTACAACCGTCATTGGGAGGTCGGTAGTAACCGTCATTGGCTTCGGCCAAACAAGACCCTACTGAAGCGAACAAGATAGGTTCAATCTACTCAAATCGTGTTTGCTCAGTATAGATATTCCTCCACGTTAGTACATATTCCTAAGTCAAATTTCTGGGGAGGGTACTCCTCCGTATTTAGCCCCGGTTGGACAGTCATGATAGGTTGTCGTAAGGAACTCAGCAACCCGAGGTGGTCTCTCGAAGTACCAGGAGGGCACTGTTAGGGGGTATTGGCCACACGATTGTATACTAGCAGATGTAAACTAGGATTTGAGTGTATACTAGAAGTATAGGAATTGAATGCTTTCTAATTCTTCTTCCACTTAGTTAGAATTACTTCATTATGAGGATTTGATTAGCTTTGCTTCGTGTCATTCTACTCCTATATGAAAATTAACCCCTGCTTAGGCTTTGACAATTACAAGTAACATATGTATAAAGTGTATTAGCAATGTCCACTCTTATTATCTTCCCTTGGGATTAAAAATACAATACCGTGGAATACTTCCGGGTAAAATGCTACAATGGTATATCCGTGCGCTTGCGGATTACTTCTGTAACCATAAATATACTAGGACAATTTCTGGTGCCATTGCTGGGAATGAATATTTCTAGTAATGTCATTAAGAAATACCAACAGTAACTTAGATATAATTCTATAAAATTTACCTTTTCTCACAGAAATCACATATGTGCCGATTTACTCACTACTACCGAATCAATTTTTCAGATGAGACCGCTTTTAGGTTGTAGGCAGACTATAATTATCACCGTATGCAAAAATCGCTCCCCCTAGGATCGTTCAAGGACAGCTTACGAAAATCAATTTTCGCATCCGGGTGTCTTAACATGTCCACCCTCATCAAAAAAATACCCCTCTCTCTTGGCACTCTTTTTTCTCCCCTCCCCTCTCTCTCTCTCTCCCACTTCAAGTCTCCCCTCCACTCAAGTCCGGCATCTCTCCCTCCTCTCCCCATACTACTACATATACCCTTTTACCAAATAGTCAAAACACATTTTGCAGGCAAGCAAAGCGCTCACCCACCCGTAGATGTCTATGAAGATTAGTAATTTTCGAGGCGCCTAGCTAAACCGCATGCGAAAATGAAATTTGCAAAAAACAAAATTTGGCAAAAAAATTCTGAAAATATCAAAATCCAGAAACCCTAGCCAACCCAACCATACCGCTGTCGTCGGTGTCACTATCAACGTCACCACAGACTAAAGCACGCTTCTCTGCTTCTCGCTGGAGTGGATGGACTGGTCTTTGCTGCTCAGCGACGTCCTGCTTGCCATCGTCATTGTCGCCATCGCAACCAAACTCGTTGCCTCTGCTCCCACCGTCCCCAGCTTGACTGGATGCATATGAAGCTCCCAAGGGCGCCGGCAGTGGATCTAGCCCTCTTGAGGCCGCCGCCGCCGGATGGACAATGGAGAAGGAGAGGCGAGGAAGGCCAGCCCCTCCCGAGTTCAACGGCAGTGGATCCGCACCTCTTGAGGCCGCATCCGCTAGATCAATCATGGAAATGGAGAAGCTAGGGAGGCCTGCCGCTCATCTAAGGCTAGTGGAGGCAGATCTGACCCTCCTATCACCAGTAACGGTAGATCCATCGAGGCCGGTGGTCACCCCTGTCACCAACATTAACATGTGCCGCACTGCTGAACTCACCTCTACATCGCACTGTCGTCGACGCCGAGCTTCTGCCGAGAGAGAGATAGAGGCTGAGGTGAGGGAGATAAGCTGAAGAAGAAAGGAAGTGGAGGAGAGGATAGTAGAGGACGAGGATGAGGAAAGGACTTATGCATTTTAAGGAGGAGCTCGACCTGGAGGGCTAGTGGTAGGTGGGCTTCTTAACAGGCCTGCCCGCAAAAATATGTCTATTTCGCAGTTAGGCATGTTAAGATGCCCGCCCGCGAAAATTGATTTCTACATGCGGTCCTTGAAGCGTCCTCAGGGGAGCGATCTTTGCATGTGAGGGCAATTATGTTCTGCCTACAACTTAGAGGGGTTCTCGTTAGGTAAAATCGATTTTGTAGTAGTACCACCCCCGGCAACGGCGGTCTCGGATGAGAGCGGCGATGGTGGGTCCAGCGGGCAAGGGCGGCAGTCTCAAGCGAGAGCTCGGGGTGGTGGCGGTGGCTTGGAACCATGCGAATCCCGTCGACGGCGGCAACAGGAGTGCCGGATCCAGCACCTCCTCCCCCTCCCGTGCTGACCCCGCCGCCTCTCCAATGACGATGACGGTGGCAGCGGCAGCGACGATAGTGGATCCAGGCGCGATGACGACGATAGTCGATCCAGGCGTCGCATCGGCGATACATTCAAGGTTTTTGATTTTTTTGATTTTTTTTGATTTTTTTTTTTGATTTTTTTTTTTTTTTTTTTTTTTGCAGTTGGATGGCTTAAGTGCCCATATGTGAATGCCCTACCCGTATACAAAATTCTGATACTTTCACAGACACCTGGGTGTAGGTGAACCACCCACCCGCTGCAAAATTGATTTTGACCATACGAATAAATCGTTGACGTAGTAGTAGTGAGTTAATACTGTTGTGCCGCTTATTGAGTACCGGTTGGGAAGATTTGTAGAGAGTTTTCCAACCGGCATTGCTTACCTCTTTTTTGGGTAGTGCTAGCTTGGTCGAGGAGGTTTTGAGAAATGGTTTCTTCGCCGTGGTAAATAACAAATGAAACAGAAAATACAACAGGACACAGACATATCATTGCTACTATCTGACCTCGTTATGATAACCATAGCCCATCTAGCACGTCGCAACAAGACTCCAACGTATTATGACCGTGCATATCTTGGTTTGCACCATCCTAGCTATAGCACGGTTCATACACCAACTGTCTAGAAACTTCCATGCCTTATGGGCGCGCATCACTGCATAAATATCTTGTCTGCTGTCATCTATGAATATCTACTAATGTGTCATCAAAATATAGCAATTTTTTTCTACGAATTTGAATATAGACATGACCAAGTCGTAGAAAAAATAATTAGATTGCATAATCTTTTATGCAGTATCATACAAACATGTTAATTTGATTAATCGCTAAATTTGCCGAGTCACACCGTATGTCTCTAATATATGGAATCCTCGTATAACACAAACTAAGCCATTGCATAACTATGAGAAATGAATTAACCAAATAATACAATAAATTGAAACCCATCTAAGCTTTGGATGTACGCATCGAACTAAAATACTATATGTATATTAGTAGCATAATTGATATGTTATGACTTCCATTTATAAATTAACTTTCGATCTCTTCCCATAATGTAAGAAGTGAAAATTTCTAGAATTTGATACACCGGAAAAGAGACTAATTCAACATACATCTCAACTAGTCATAGCAAAACCACAAGTGCCACAGAGAATAAAGGCATTTTATAAAATACCTATCTGTTTGTAAAGGCGATTTATATAAGCCACATGTGATTTTATAATACCCCTACAATGTTAAAGAGGCATTAGAAAAAAAATGCCTCTACAGTATTAGTTAAACACCTCTAGGTGTTTTCCTTGTAGTGATTGGGAAAGATAAAATTATTTAACTGTGAGAGATGACATCTATTTATTTGAGTAAGAGCAAGGATAGTAGTACACTATAAGCCAACTATGATCAGTTGGAAATATTGGTTATAATTCGACATATTTTAATCCATAAAAACAAGATAATAAATATGACATGTGAATAACGAAATGGTCTAGTGATAGTGCTAATCATGAACATGCTAAAAACAGTAATAGTATCTTCTAAGAACATGTTTAACACTAAGAAGAAAATAATGATATACCCAGAGAATGTTCTAGAGGATGATGAGTTATTGGTATTGCCACCGTTGATTTTGACCTTCTCAATTTAGCCTCGTCCAGTAGCGTTGTTTCCTTCTCATTTAGTAGCGTCGGTGCCGGTGCTAGACATTGTGATGTAGAGGAAGAAGACCTTGACGAAGAGAATGCAGTGCCGAGAGCAGTCGCGCGTAGACGCGCTCCCGAAAACCTTGATCGCCCTACTCAGGCGAGCGGAGTCCCGGAGGATTGCTCGTCCCAAGCACTAGTGCGCACAAGTGCTCGAAACCGGGGAAGTAGAGGCTTAGCACAAGTGGGGTTCGGTAACAAGCAATCTGGCGATCTAACCGATCACAGGATTAACTCGGCAAAGTAGCGACGCTGTACTTTGATCTAAACAAAACCCAATTGTTCTTGGCGGCGGCTAAAGGTATAAGAAGAGGGGGAGAACAACCACAGGGGTGCTGGGGTCGTGCTCTAACCCTAGAACGCGCCCCTAATGGGCCCAACTTGATACACAGCCCATTGGACCCAATGAGGTGACGCAGCACCGTGGACAGAAAAGGACTCGGTAGTAAAACGATGATTATGGCCGCTCCAAATCAGATATGGACATGGGTTGTTCCATTTGAAACTAGACTTGATAAGCTTTCCATGAAGCAATTGCACGCCCAAATTAGAGTTCGCATGAAGTCGTGGCGGCCATCAGAAGTTGGCACTGTGCTGCAGTCTGAGTCCACCCCACGCAAATCCTCTCCCCGTTGGATCCTCTCCATCATTCCTGAGTAAAACAAGAGTGCACACGTCTCCGTGGTATAAAGAAGAGGATGAGTTGAGCTTGTGGAGGCGGGGATGTATCGATGGTGTTGATGTCCTCATCACTCTCTCTCTCTCTCCTCTTTTCTTCTACACCGCCGCCTATGCACGGTGGCCGATCCGGCCCTCGCCTCCTCCGCCGCCACCACTCTGACCCCAAGAGGCTCATAGCCTCGCTCTCTGGCTCCGGCCTCGAACCGACCTCACCGCGCCTCCTCGACGCCGTCCTCCACCGCTGCGGCGCTGCCTACGCGCTCGCACTCCACTTCTTCCACTAGTGCTCCCTGTCGCTGCCACCGCCAGAGCCGCTCCCTTCCTCCCTCGCACTCCTCGCCAAGTCCTTTCTCCCGCACCTTCTCCGCACCATCCCCTTCCCTCCTCGCCTCGCTCCCGCCCAGCTCCTCTCCCCGTACCTCCTCTCCCCCGTCCTCCGCCGCCTCCCGCCCCCACGCCTCCTCCCCTTCGCGACCTCCCTCACTCTTCCTCTCCCTCCTCGAGTCCCTCACCAAGACCGGCCATGTCGCTGCCGCCGAGCAACTCGTCGAGGAGCTCCAGCCCAGGCTCCCGCTCTCGCTCCGCCACTACACCGCGCTACTCTACGGGTGGTGCCACATGGGCAAGCTTGATGAGGCCAAGCACGTTGTCACACCCTAAAAATTTCAAATATATAAATTGTTGTTTAATTGGAATTATTAGAATTGATTTTAAAAGCCTAGAAGAGAAGATCTAATTTTAAATAATAAATTCCAATATAAAATGGGGCTAGATAAAATTTTATTAAATACTTTGCTTAATTCTATAATTTCTAGATTTTTCTGGGATTTATTTGAGCTAAGGAAGTATTTTTAATAAATGGAATTGCATTTCATGAATAATTTAAATGGAAAAAGGTTTTTAAAAGTCTCTTTTGGCTTTGGGCCGAAAGTCGGCCCAAAACCTTCTCTCTCTCCTCCTCGGCCCAAGTCGGCCCAGTCCGCAGCCGCCGTTCGCGCGCGTCCGCCCGCTGACAGGTGGGGCCCGCCTGTCAGGGTCGTCGTCTTCCTCGCGCCGCCGCCGCCCGAAACCCTAACGCCGCGCCGCCGCCGTCTCTTTCCAAATCCGGCCGATCCTTTCCGTTTCCGGTGAAATCAATAGAGGGGAAATGATCTTCTCGATCTCCTCTACCTTTTCCCTTTTGGAACTTCGGCTAAAATCGTTTGGAAAGCGGAGGATTCGATCTCGAATCGGATCGGTCTCTCTCCTCCGAACCCTAGACTTTCCTTCGCGTCGCCGGTCGCCGTGGGCCTTCGCCGCCGCCTCCTTGCCCCTATAAAAGGATCCCCGGTGTCTCCGCTACCCGTCGCCACCCTCGCCTTCGCCTCTCGTCGTTCGTAGAGCCCTAGCGCCGTGAGTCCTCGCGCCGCCGTCGTCGCCGCCGCTCCAGCCGTGCGCCGCCGTCGCTCCAGTCGTCGCCGTCGCTCGGGAAGGCCGCCGTCGTGGTCGCCGTCGCGTCGTCGTCCTCGTCAGCCCCTCCGCCGTCGCTGTCGACCGCCGGGACATCGTCGCCGTCGTCAAGCCGAAGGTTTCCGCCGCTTCTTCCTCGTCGCCGACGTCGTCCGGTCATCGTCCGCCGTCGCTTTGGACGTCGGTGAGTTCGCCGTGCCGTCCGCTACCCGTAGGTGCTCTCCGTTCGCGCCGCCACGCCGTCGTTCGCCGGCGAGCTCGCGCGGTTCGGTCGCCGCCGGAGATGACGTCATCGCCGACGTCATCGATGCCGTCCGCCGTGGTCCGGCCGTGGACCGGTCGATCTCGGCCGTTCGTTTTGGATGGATCGATCTCGGCCGTCCGTTCCCGTGAACCGTCGCCGTGCACCCGGTCCACCGCTAGCCCTAGCCGCTGACGCAATAAATCCTCTTTTCCTTTTCAAAAATAATTCATTATTGCGTCATAATTCAATTAAAATCCATATAAGTGTTTTAATCCGTTTTAATCTTTAAAAATTCATAACTAATTCATCTTAGCTCGGATTTAGTTGGTTCAAGTCTCTAAATTTTTCTAAAATTGAGATCTACATGTTAAAAATATCCACATGTACTGTTCATGCTTGTTTATGTGCTGTTTTGGTGTTTTGCTCTTTTCTGTTTAGATTCCGACGTTTCCGGAGAGTCCGTTTTCGCAGGAGAAGAATTTGAAGAGTTTCAAGGCCAGCAAGGCAAGTCACCCAGATCCCAAACAACCCCTTTGAGCATGTTGATCCCGTTTAAAGCTATTGTTTCTATTCAACTATTGCATTTATTTTCGAATGTCATTGGGTGGAATTAACCTATTGTTTGTTATAGCCCTTTTGTTCTTGATTACTTTATTCCTTGATACCTTGGGTTCTTATAAATTGACTAGTTGAGCTTTATATTGGTTCAGCTAGATATTAGATGTGATTGCTTAGCCATGCTTAGAAACATTAGCACACTATTGGGATAACTTATGACTCCCTATTATTCAATGATGGCTTAATGATAACTCATGATGGTTAATCATGATTGGTTAATTAATTAATTTGCCTACTAAAACCTGTTAATGGTGGGTTGTGAGCACATGGTTTTGATGGTCGTGCTCATGACAATTAAGGACCGGTTCACGAGTTTCGGTTGTGAAACATTAACCGTGCCAACCACAAGCCAGCGTGGGCAACGGCTTTACCTTTTGTATAGCATGGTTCATTGCGGGGCACCAGACTGAGAAGTGGCGGAGATAAGCCCACGGGGGTCGCTGGGGAGTCCATGCCTTGTTTATAAGGGGGTGATTATGATCCAGGAACGGTGCGCTGTGGTGGATTGTGTTGTGCGAGGGGTACTGTCACAGCTCCTTTCTGAGGTACCGTGGTGGTATCAAGGCGCATGGTGACATGTCGTGGGGCTGTGTCTTGTGGGTACAGTGGTACACCTCTGGCCAGAGTAAAGCTATTCGAATAGCCGTGCCCGCGGTTATGGGCGGGTTTAACAATGTCTTTCGTGATTAGTCTCATACCTCTCATCATAATAAAAGATACTATGACTGGTAATAATTTGATTAGCTCCTGGTTTGGAATGGTATATTCCTGGTTTGGAGATAGAACTGTGCAGCCGGGATTGGTTGTTCAGAATGGTTGGGCCTATGCAACAGGGTATGTTGTATAGCGTTGGAATAATATTGTTTAATTATTACTCAACTGTTTTACTAAATTCTGAAATGTTTATTAAATGCTGTTTATGCAAATGAAACCCTATTATGCCATCCTTTGTTATCCTGTGCACTTGCATATTTGCTGCGTGGCTTGCTGAGTATGTCATATACTCACCTTGCAATCATTCATCAGAGGAGGAGTTCTACAGTGATGCTGATGGTGTGGAGGATTAGGTGTAGCCCTGGTCAAGCTGCCTGTGGAGTGGAATCGTCTGCGCCGTTTATCTTATTTTCCGCTGCTTAGATCTTTATTGATTGAGAGGAACTATCTACCTCTGTAATGACATTTTATTCGCTTATTAATTAGAGTAATAATTGTACTCTATTATCAATTATTACTCTAATTAATAAGAGAATAAAATGTCATTACAGAGGTAGATAGTTCCTCTCAATCAATAAAGATCTAAGCAGCGGAAAATAAGATAAACGGCGCAGACGATTCCACTCCACAGGCAGCTTGACCAGGGCTACACCTAATCCTCCACACCATCAGCATCACTGTAGAACTCCTCCTCTGATGAATGATTGCAAGGTGAGTATATGACATACTCAGCAAGCCACGCAGCAAATATGCAAGTGCACAGGATAACAAAGGATGGCATAATAGGGTTTCATTTGCATAAACAGCATTTAATAAACATTTCAGAATTTAGTAAATCAGTTGAGTAATAATTAAACAATATTATTCCAACGCTATACAACATACCCTGTTGCATAGGCCCAACCATTCTGAACAACCAATCCCGGCTGCACAGTTCTATCTCCAAACCAGGAATATACCATTCCAAACCAGGAGCTAATCAAATTATTACCAGTCATAGTATCTTTTATTATGATGAGAGGTATGAGACTAATCACGAAAGACATTGTTAAACCCGCCCATAACCGCGGGCACGGCTATTCGAATAGCTTTACTCTGACCAGAGGTGTACCACTGTACCCACAAGACACAGCCCCACGACATGTCACCATGCGCCTTGATACCACCACGGTACCTCAGAAAGGAGCTGTGACAGTACCCCTCGCACAACACAATCCACCACAGCGCACCGTTCCTGGATCATAATCACCCCCTTATAAACAAGGCATGGACTCCCCAGCGACCCCCCTGGGCTTATCTCCGCCACTTCTCAGTCTGGTGCCCCGCAATGAACCATGCTATACAAAAGGTAAAGCCGTTGCCCACGCTGGCTTGTGGTTGGCACGGTTAATGTTTCACAACCGAAACTCGTGAACCGGTCCTTAATTGTCATGAGCACGACCATCAAAACCATGTGCTCACAACCCACCATTAACAGGTTTTAGTAGGCAAATTAATTAATTAACCAATCATGATTAACCATCATGAGTTATCATTAAGCCATCATTGAATAATAGGAAGTCATAAGTTATCCCAATAGTGTGCTAATGTTTCTAAGCATGGCTAAGCAATCACATCTAATATCTAGCTGAACCAATATAAAGCTCAACTAGTCAATTTATAAGAACCCAAGGTATCAAGGAATAAAGTAATCAAGAACAAAAGGGCTATAACAAACAATAGGTTAATTCCACCCAATGACATTCGAAAATAAATGCAATAGTTGAATAGAAACAATAGCTTTAAACGGGATCAACATGCTCAAAGGGGTTGTTTGGGATCTGGGTGACTTGCCTTGCTGGCCTTGGAACTCTTCAAATTCTTCTCCTGCGAAAACGGACTCTCCGGAAACGTCGGAATCTAAACAGAAAAGAGCAAAACACCAAAACAGCACATAAACAAGCATGAACAGTACATGTGGATATTTTTAACATGTAGATCTCAATTTTAGAAAAATTTAGAGACTTGAACCAACTAAATCCGAGCTAAGATGAATTAGTTATGAATTTTTAAAGATTAAAACGGATTAAAACACTTATATGGATTTTAATTGAATTATGACGCAATAATGAATTATTTTTGAAAAGGAAAAGAGGATTTATTGCGTCAGCGGCTAGGGCTAGCGGTGGACCGGGTGCACGGCGACGGTTCACGGGAACGGACGGCCGAGATCGATTCATCCAAAACGAACGGCCGAGATCGACCGGTCCACGGCCGGACCACGGCGGACGGCACCGATGACGTCGGCGATGACGTCATCTCCGGCGGCGACCGAACCGCGCGAGCTCGCCGGCGAACGACGGCGTGGCGGCGCGAACGGAGAGCACCTACGGGTAGCGGACGGCACGGCGAACTCACCGACGACCAAAGCGACGGCGGACGATGACCGGACGACGTCGGCGACGAGGAAGAAGCGGCGGCAACCTTCGGCTTGACGACGGCGACGGAGTTCCGGCGGTCGACAGCGACGGCGGAGGGGCGGACGAGGACGGCGACGCGACGGCGACCACGACGGCGGCCTTCCCGAGCGACGGCGACGACTGGAGCGACGGCGGCGCACGGCTGGAGCGGCGGCGGCGACGGCGGCGCTAAGCTACATGGTGCTAGAGCTCTACCGGCGACGAGAGGCGAAGGCGAGGGTGGCGACGGGTAGCGGAGACACCGGGGATCCTTTTAAAGGGGCAAGGAGGCGGCGGCGAAGGCCCACGGCGACCGGCGACGCGAAGGAAAGTCTAGGGTTCGGAGGAGAGAGACCGATCCGATTCGAGATCGAATCCTCCGCTTTCCAAACGATTTTAGCCGAAGTTCCAAAAGGGAAAAGGTAGAAGAGATCGAGAAGATCATTTCCCCTCTATTGATTTCACCGGAAACGGAAAGGATCGGCCGGATTTGGAAAGAGACGGCGGCGGCGCGGCGCTAGGGTTTCGGGCGGCGGCGGCGCGAGGAAGACGACGACCCTGACAGGCGGGCCCCACCTGTCAGCGGGCGGACGCGCGCGAACGGCGGCTGCGGACTGGGCCGACTTGGGCCGAGGAGGAGAGAGAGAAGGTTTTGGGCCGACTTTCGGCCCAAAGCCAAAAGAGACTTTTAAAAACCTTTTTCCATTTAAATTATTCATGAAATGCAATTCCATTTATTAAAAATACTTCCTTAGCTCAAATAAATCCCAGAAAAATCTAGGAATTATAGAATTAAGCAAAGTATTTAATAAAATTTTATCTAGCCCCATTTTATATTGGAATTTATTATTTAAAATTAGATCTTCTCTTCTGGGCTTTTAAAATCAATTCTAATAATTCCAATTAAACAACAATTTATATATTTGAAATTTTTAGGGTGTGACACCGTGGCAGCTACCTTGAGACTGAGGGGATTGAGAATGATGCTATCACAAGGCATTTGGTTGAAATGCTGTGGGCTATGGATGAGACCCGCGCGGAGGTTGTGCTAGCAGCTCAAGATCGTGAAGACCGGAATCGTGGAAAGATTTGCAAGCTAGAAGACAAGGTGGATCGTTTGGAGAAAGAACTAGCCGCATTGAAGGGGGAAGCACTGCCGCAGAAGGCCAGGGTTCGTCTTACCGCAAGGAAGAGAGCTCTATTCGTCCCTCGCTACCAATTGGCGCCAAAGGTCCGTGTGGTGGAGAAAGAAGTTACCCCAGCCCTAGCAGATCCTCCGGTCGTCAATATAAGTGATGATGAAGGAGAAGAATCGAAGCGCACCCATTCAAAGGTCGAGTGGGGAGCCACTCAAGATGATGAAGACGAGCCGAACGAGCCTTCAATCAACTCCGATGCCCGGAAGACCTAGAGTTCCTAGTCAAGCCGTTGTCCTAGATTGTTGTGTTAGTTTGTTTGTTTTAAGTTTGGTTGTGTGTGTGGGTCCTGCATGTGGTTTACATCAGTGGTGGGATGTAAGTGCATGCGTTTGTTTGCTTTCGAGTGTTAGGTAGTTGGTGAGTTTAGTGGTGTGAGAGAGTCTTCAGTTTTATAATAATGAAACTCAGTTAAGATCAATAAAAGTTAAGTTAGTGGAAAAATTAATTCTCTGTCCTAAGTAGTTTTTTTTCCCCGGTTTCTCTTCCTGTGCTCTTGCCTGTGCCAGATGGTGCTCACTCGCAGCAACGGGAATGGCCCCAACAACAACAACAACAACAACAACAATGGAGAGAACCCCACACTTGCTCAAGTCCTGGCTCAACAGGCACAGCTTATGAACATGATGATGCAGCAACTCCAGAACCAGCAGAATCAGGGAAATAACCACGCACCTCCCCAGAACAAGTTAGCAGAATTTCTTCGTGTGAGGCCGCCCACTTTCTCTAGCACCACTAATCCTGTGGAAGCTGGTGATTGGCTCCACGCCATAGAAAAGAAGTTGGATTTGCTTCAGTGCACCGATCAGGAGAAGGTCTCATTTGCATCACACCAACTGCATGGCCCTGCCTCTGAGTGGTGGGATCACTTCCGCCTTAACAGGACTACTGCTGAACCTATCACTTGGCTTGAATTCACCGCTGCTTTTCGGAAGACGCATATACCATCGGGAGTGGTGTCTCTCAAGAAGAAAGAATTTAGGTCGCTCACCCAAGGGTCTCGCACGGTCACTGAGTATCTGCACGAGTTCAATCGTCTGGCTCGTTATGCTCCAGAAGATGTGCGCACTGATGAAGAGCGCCAGGAGAGGTTCTTGGAAGGACTTAATGATGAGCTTTCTTACCCACTCATGACTGGGGATTACCATGATTTCCAGAAGTTAGTGGATAAGGCTATTCGTCAGGAGGACAAGTACAACCGCATGGAGCAGAAGAAACGTCGGATTGCTCACTTCAAGGCACAACAAGGGAATAGTCAGAGGCCGCGTCTTACTTTAGGACCCCAGTCCATGCCACAAGGAGGTTCTTCGTCTGTTGTTCGTCTGCAGCGTCAGTTCTTCAACAACAATGCTGGCAACAACATCCGAAATCAAGCTCCACGTCCTGTGACAGCTCCAACCCAACAACAGCCTGCCAAGAAGGAGCAAGGCAGCAAGCCCGGAGTATGCTTCAACTGTGGTGAACCAGGACATTACTCTGACAAGTGTCCGAAGCCCCGACGCGTGAAGGTTGTCCCTACCCAGAGTAACTTTACCGCACCTACGCCAAAGGCTCGTGTCAATCATGTTGCTGCTGCAGAAGCTCAAGGTGCTCCAGATGTAATTTTGGGTACGTTCCTTGTTAACTCAGTCCCTGCAATAGTGCTTTTTGATTCTGGTGCTACACATTCATTTTTATCTATGAGTTTTGCGGGAAATCATGGGATGGAAGTAGAAGACCTTAGACGTCCTTTGATGGTTAGTACCCCGAGTAATCAAGTACTCTCTTTGCAACGTAGCCCCTCTGTCAGAATAGAAATTCAAGAAGTGCCATTCCTGGCCAACCTTATCTTGTTAGAATCCAAAGATCTTGATGTCATCCTAGGGATGGACTGGTTAGTCAGGTATAAAGGTGTGATAGACTGTGCCAACAGAAAAGTAACTCTCACCAGCAATGATGGTCGAGTTGTAACAGTTCATGCACTGTCCTCTGAGTCTTTAAGGTCAAGTCTGAACCAAATAGCTTTGGAAGAGATTCCCGTAGTACAGGAATACCCGGACGTGTTCCCGGACGATTTACCTGGTATGCCGCCTAAGAGAGATATTGAATTCAGAATAGATCTGATACCCGGAACAACTCCGATCCATAAGAGACCTTACAGAATGGCAGCCAATGAGTTGGCAGAAGTCAAAAGGCAAGTCGACGATTTGCTTCAAAAGGGATACATCAGACCAAGTTCATCTCCATGGGGAGCTCCAGTTATTTTTGTGGAAAAGAAAGATCATACCCAGAGGATGTGTGTGGACTATCGTGCATTAAATGATGTGACTATCAAGAATAAGTACCCGCTGCCCAGAATTGATGACTTGTTTGATCAGCTTAAAGGTGCCACCGTTTTCTCCAAGATAGATCTTCGATCAGGGTATCACCAGTTGAGGATTAAAGAAGAGGATATACCTAAGACGGCTTTTACCACTAGGTATGGATTGTTCGAATGTACTGTTATGTCTTTTGGACTTACCAATGCCCCCGCTTTCTTCATGAACTTAATGAATAAGGTGTTTATGGAATACCTAGACAAGTTCGTGGTGGTCTTTATTGATGACATTCTTATCTACTCCCAAACAAAAGAAGAGCATGAAGAACATCTTCGTCTTGCACTAGAGAAGCTGCGAGAACATCAGTTGTATGCCAAGTTGAGCAAATGTGAATTTTGGTTGTCTGAAGTAAAGTTCCTTGGTCACGTCATATCAGCCGGAGGAGTTGCCGTTGATCCTAGTAATGTGGAATCCGTAACCAACTGGAAACAACCGAAGACAGTTTCAGAGATTCGCAGTTTCCTGGGTCTTGCAGGTTATTACCGGAGGTTCATAGAGAATTTCTCCAAGATTGCTAAGCCCATGACACGACTGCTTCAGAAGGATGTAAAGTACAAGTGGTCAGAAGAATGTGAGCAGAGTTTTCAAGAGCTGAAGAATCGCTTAATATCAGCTCCTATTTTAATTTTACCTGATCCAAAGAAGGGTTTCCAAGTGTATTGCGATGCATCTAAGCTTGGCTTAGGTTGTGTTCTGATGCAAGATGGGAAGGTGGTTGCCTATGCATCTCGTCAGTTACGCCCGCATGAGAAGAACTACCCTACTCATGATCTTGAGTTGGCTGCAGTGGTTCATGCGTTGAAAATTTGGCGTCATTATCTTTTCGGTACTCGTACAGAGGTGTACACCGATCACAAGAGTTTAAAGTATATCTTTACTCAGCCAGATCTGAACATGAGACAACGGAGGTGGTTGGAATTAATTAAGGATTATGACATGGGAATTCATTATCACCCGGGAAAGGCTAATGTTGTAGCAGATGCTCTTAGCAGGAAAGGTTATTGCAATGCTACGGAAGGACGACAGTTGCCATTGGAGTTATGCAAGGAATTTGAAAGATTAAATTTGGGAATTGTTAGTAGAGGTTTTGTTGCAGCCTTAGAAGCAAAGCCTACTCTAATTGATCAAGTTAGAGAAGCTCAAATTAATGACCCCGATATTCAAGAAATTAAGAAGAATATGAGAAGAGGAAAAGCTATAGGTTTCTTGGAAGATGAGCAAGGAACTGTATGGTTGGGCGAGAGAATCTGCGTCCCAGACAACAAAGGTTTAAAAGATGCAATCCTAAAGGAAGCTCATGATACTTTCTACTCCATTCACCCTGGTAGTACCAAGATGTACCAGGATCTCAAGGAAAGATTTTGGTGGGCAAGTATGAAGCGTGAAATCGCAGAATACGTAGCAGTATGTGATGTTTGTCAGCGAGTCAAGGCAGAACATCAGAAGCCCGCAGGTTTGCTGCAGCCTTTGAAGATTCCTGAATGGAAGTGGGAGGAAATCGGTATGGATTTCATCACTGGTCTACCCAGAACATCATCAGGTCACGACTCTATTTGGGTGATAGTCGACAGACTTACCAAAGTGGCTCATTTCATTCCAGTAAAGACAACATATTCCGGAAGTCGGTTGGCGGAACTGTATATGGCAAGGATTGTGTGCTTGCATGGTGTCCCTAAGAAAATAGTGTCTGATCGAGGTAGTCAGTTTACTTCACAGTTTTGGAAGAAGCTTCAAGAAGAGATGGGTTCTAAGCTGAACTTTAGCACTGCTTATCATCTGCAGACAGACGGACAAACCGAAAGGGTAAATCAGATTTTGGAGGACATGTTGAGAGCTTGTGCTTTAGACTTCGGTGGAAGTTGGGATAAGAATTTACCTTATGCAGAATTCTCGTACAACAACAGTTATCAAGCTAGTCTTCAGATGGCTCCTTACGAAGCGTTGTATGGTCGGAAGTGCCGCACTCCGCTTTTGTGGGATCAAACGGGAGAACGTCAGGTTTTTGGGACTGATATTCTAAGGGAAGCAGAAGAAAAGGTAAAAATCATTCAAGAAAGATTGCGTGTGGCCCAGTCCCGTCATAAGAGTTATGCCGACAGTCGTCGTAGAGATCTAAGTTTTGATGAAGGAGATTATGTGTACCTTCGTGTCACGCCTCTTCGAGGAGTTCATCGCTTCCACACTAAAGGAAAATTGGCACCGCGTTTCGTGGGACCTTACAAGATTGTCAGTAGAAGAGGAGAGGTCGCTTATCAGTTGGAGTTACCTCAATCTCTAACAGGAGTCCATAATGTGTTCCATGTGTCGCAATTGAAAAAGTGTTTAAGGGTACCAACCGAAGAAGCTAATCTTGAACAGATAGAAGTCCAAGAGGATCTGACCTATATTGAGAAACCGATCCGTATCTTGGAAACAGATGAGAGAAGAACCAGGAATCGAGTGATCCGTTTTTGTAAAGTTCAATGGAGTAATCACTCAGAAGAAGAATCAACTTGGGAACGAGAAGATGAATTGAAGTCAGCTCATCCGCATCTATTCGCCAGTTCTTCCGAATCTCGAGGACGAGATTCTGTTTAAGGGGGGTAGGTTTGTCACACCCTAAAAATTTCAAATATATAAATTGTTGTTTAATTGGAATTATTAGAATTGATTTTAAAAGCCTAGAAGAGAAGATCTAATTTTAAATAATAAATTCCAATATAAAATGGGGCTAGATAAAATTTTATTAAATACTTTGCTTAATTCTATAATTTCTAGATTTTTCTGGGATTTATTTGAGCTAAGGAAGTATTTTTAATAAATGGAATTGCATTTCATGAATAATTTAAATGGAAAAAGGTTTTTAAAAGTCTCTTTTGGCTTTGGGCCGAAAGTCGGCCCAAAACCTTCTCTCTCTCCTCCTCGGCCCAAGTCAGCCCAGTCCGCAGCCGCCGTTCGCGCGCGTCCGCCCGCTGACAGGTGGGGCCCGCCTGTCAGGGTCGTCGTCTTCCTCGCGCCGCCGCCGCCCGAAACCCTAGCGCCGCGCCGCCGCCGTCTCTTTCCAAATCCGGCCGATCCTTTCCGTTTCCGGTGAAATCAATAGAGGGGAAATGATCTTCTCGATCTCCTCTACCTTTTCCCTTTTGGAACTTCGGCTAAAATCGTTTGGAAAGCGGAGGATTCGATCTCGAATCGGATCGGTCTCTCTCCTCCGAACCCTAGACTTTCCTTCGCGTCGCCGGTCGCCGTGGGCCTTCGCCGCCGCCTCCTTGCCCCTATAAAAGGATCCCCGGTGTCTCCGCTACCCGTCGCCACCCTCGCCTTCGCCTCTCGTCGTTCGTAGAGCCCTAGCGCCGTGAGTCCTCGCGCCGCCGTCGTCGCCGCCGCTCCAGCCGTGCGCCGCCGTCGCTCCAGTCGTCGCCGTCGCTCGGGAAGGCCGCCGTCGTGGTCGCCGTCGCGTCGTCGTCCTCGTCAGCCCCTCCGCCGTCGCTGTCGACCGCCGGGACATCGTCGCCGTCGTCAAGCCGAAGGTTTCCGCCGCTTCTTCCTCGTCGCCGACGTCGTCCGGTCATCGTCCGCCGTCGCTTTGGACGTCGGTGAGTTCGCCGTGCCGTCCGCTACCCGTAGGTGCTCTCCGTTCGCGCCGCCACGCCGTCGTTCGCCGGCGAGCTCGCGCGGTTCGGTCGCCGCCGGAGATGACGTCATCGCCGACGTCATCGATGCCGTCCGCCGTGGTCCGGCCGTGGACCGGTCGATCTCGGCCGTTCGTTTTGGATGGATCGATCTCGGCCGTCCGTTCCCGTGAACCGTCGCCGTGCACCCGGTCCACCGCTAGCCCTAGCCGCTGACGCAATAAATCCTCTTTTCCTTTTCAAAAATAATTCATTATTGCGTCATAATTCAATTAAAATCCATATAAGTGTTTTAATCCGTTTTAATCTTTAAAAATTCATAACTAATTCATCTTAGCTCGGATTTAGTTGGTTCAAGTCTCTAAATTTTTCTAAAATTGAGATCTACATGTTAAAAATATCCACATGTACTGTTCATGCTTGTTTATGTGCTGTTTTGGTGTTTTGCTCTTTTCTGTTTAGATTCCGACGTTTCCGGAGAGTCCGTTTTCGCAGGAGAAGAATTTGAAGAGTTCCAAGGCCAGCAAGGCAAGTCACCCAGATCCCAAACAACCCCTTTGAGCATGTTGATCCCGTTTAAAGCTATTGTTTCTATTCAACTATTGCATTTATTTTCGAATGTCATTGGGTGGAATTAACCTATTGTTTGTTATAGCCCTTTTGTTCTTGATTACTTTATTCCTTGATACCTTGGGTTCTTATAAATTGACTAGTTGAGCTTTATATTGGTTCAGCTAGATATTAGATGTGATTGCTTAGCCATGCTTAGAAACATTAGCACACTATTGGGATAACTTATGACTCCCTATTATTCAATGATGGCTTAATGATAACTCATGATGGTTAATCATGATTGGTTAATTAATTAATTTGCCTACTAAAACCTGTTAATGGTGGGTTGTGAGCACATGGTTTTGATGGTCGTGCTCATGACAATTAAGGACCGGTTCACGAGTTTCGGTTGTGAAACATTAACCGTGACAACCACAAGCCAGCGTGGGCAACGGCTTTACCTTTTGTATAGCATGGTTCATTGCGGGGCACCAGACTGAGAAGTGGCGGAGATAAGCCCACGGGGGTCGCTGGGGAGTCCATGCCTTGTTTATAAGGGGGTGATTATGATCCAGGAACGGTGCGCTGTGGTGGATTGTGTTGTGCGAGGGGTACTGTCACAGCTCCTTTCTGAGGTACCGTGGTGGTATCAAGGCGCATGGTGACATGTCGTGGGGCTGTGTCTTGTGGGTACAGTGGTACACCTCTGGCCAGAGTAAAGCTATTCGAATAGCCGTGCCCGCGGTTATGGGCGGGTTTAACAATGTCTTTCGTGATTAGTCTCATACCTCTCATCATAATAAAAGATACTATGACTGGTAATAATTTGATTAGCTCCTGGTTTGGAATGGTATATTCCTGGTTTGGAGATAGAACTGTGCAGCCGGGATTGGTTGTTCAGAATGGTTGGGCCTATGCAACAGGGTATGTTGTATAGCGTTGGAATAATATTGTTTAATTATTACTCAACTGTTTTACTAAATTCTGAAATGTTTATTAAATGCTGTTTATGCAAATGAAACCCTATTATGCCATCCTTTGTTATCCTGTGCACTTGCATATTTGCTGCGTGGCTTGCTGAGTATGTCATATACTCACCTTGCAATCATTCATCAGAGGAGGAGTTCTACAGTGATGCTGATGGTGTGGAGGATTAGGTGTAGCCCTGGTCAAGCTGCCTGTGGAGTGGAATCGTCTGCGCCGTTTATCTTATTTTCCGCTGCTTAGATCTTTATTGATTGAGAGGAACTATCTACCTCTGTAATGACATTTTATTCGCTTATTAATTAGAGTAATAATTGTACTCTATTATCAATTTGTTATTGTGTGCCTCGGCTGATTCCTGGACGAGGGTTCGCGCACATGTAAGCGTTTGGAATTTTGGATAGAAATTCCGGGCGTGACACACGTGCTCGCCCGCATGAAGGCAGCGGAGGTCGCCTCGGACATCGTCTTCTTCAACACCCTCCTCGCTGGCTTCGTTGCCAACGGGAGGTTCGAGGACGCGTTCGAGCTGGCATGGAAGATGGAGCAGTGTGGCTGCCCGCCTACCACCACCACCTCGCCCAGCCTTCACGCTGCCTTTGGATCTCCGCGTTGTGCTTCTCCTCGCTGTCCATGGCCACCGGGAGAGAGGGGGCCGGCGAGCCTCTTCCACACCACCACCGTTGCCACCACCGCCACCTCGCCCCGCCTTCGCATTGCCTTCGGATCTCCGTGCCTAGCCCCCGCGCCGCCATCAGGAGAGAGAGTGGGGTGGGCGCAGGAGAAGAAGGGGAGAAGGGCAGAAGGATTGGAGAGGGGGGATGACATGTGGGCCCCACATATCAGTGGGTCCCACAATATATTTTTTGTGTGAATGACAAATGGGTCCCACGTATATATTTTTTAAAATCTAATGCCACGTAAGTGTCACGTGGGACGAATACCAAGTCAACACCGCCACGTCAGCGCCACATCAGCAAAACCGCTCTCCAAAACCACTGGATAGAGGAGTCAAATTGTACTAGTTTTAGTAGTTCGGAGAGTCGTCCTATCCGGTTTTTCGATTGAGGGGTATGAATCAGATTCGATGTATATTTAAGGGAGTCAAAGTGGACTTTTTCCAATTTTTTTGACATATACTCGTACTACGCACATTTCCTGTGACGCCTTATTCGAGTGGGTCTCAATGTTGGCCTAAGTACGTACGGGTGTGTGAGCAGGGATAGAGGCCCATCAAAATAGGCCTAATTAAACTGGATATATAATATGATTCTGGTAATCATGCCACTACTAGAAAACTCATTTTCGGCGTCGTAGGGGATCGATTTTCGCAAACGGGCATGTAATTCGGAGCCAAAACCCTGCCAGCAAAAAAAGTACCCAGGGTGGAGGGGGCGGTCCGCCTGCGAAGATTGATCTTTGCAGGTGGACCATATAAGCGTCGTCTGCGAAGATCGATCTTCGCAAGCGGCAGACGTCGTATGCCTGCGAAGATGGATCTTCGCAGGCGACGCTTATATGGTCCGCATGCGAAGATCGATCTTCGCAGGCGCCGCTTATATGGCCCGCCTGAAAAGATGCCCCTATATAGTCTTCTTTCTCCCCGAGCCCTGTTCATTCTCTCTGAAGTTTCTCTCTCCTAAAGTGACTTAAATATAGGGGGGAGGTTTTGAACTTCAAATCTTCGGGGGATTTTTCTACGGTACTTAGATCTACTCATTTCCACACTAGGTATGCAATTTTTTAAGCTTTTAGACCTTAAGTTGTGATGGATTTATGCATATAAAATTGTGAAGGAAGAGCTCCATGTTTTTTAATTTTATTTCTTTTGATATGTTGATGTTAGATGTATGTGTAATACTTGATGCCTCTTGTTGTAGTGGTTTAATGTGGTAACATAAATTCACAATTTTTTTATTTTTGCTATCACATCCACCTCCTAGTTCTAGATCTAGATCTAGATCTTGTCATATATAGAGAGAGAATAAAATTTTTAATGTCTATTTATTCGGTGCAATCAAAAAATAGTTATAGTATTTTGTAATATGCCGATGATATGATTTTGTTAGATTTTCCTAATGTACTAATTTGGCATGTCTGTGTAAAAAAAATTGAAATAAACTTTGATTTTTTATTAATTTACACTTAACCTTTAGTTAATTAGTTTTGAATAGCGATAAGTTTTTTCAATAAACCCTACAAATTTGGTATTAATTGTGCAAATATTTTACGTGTATTTTTTTTAGAGATATGGAAAGTCGGGAATGGATGTATCATTGGCCGAGGTTTTTGTCTCCATATAGAAACGAAGTGTTTAAATTTATTGGTATTGCCAAGGCACACGCTGAGAAGAACAATATGAGGAAGATAATTTATCCATGTGCTGACTGTAAGAATGAAATAGCCTGGGACTTTGACGATGCTTTTAAAGTGAAGGAGCACTTAGTAACTCGTGGATTTATGGACAAGTACGAAATATGGACACGTCATGGCGAAGAACAAGTGGAGGGGCCTGAAAATGTAGTTTTTTTTTTACTGAAAGTACTGCCAGGTCTTTGCCCAACAGTGTGATTTTCATTTATTGAAAGAACAATTACAGTAAAATTTACATGAAGAAACAAAAGAAAATAAAAAAGATCCTATAAAGTTTGCAGCCAATTAGAAACAGATTGCTTCAGTGGATCTTTCATTCTGCAAAGATGCAGAAGAATCTCATTTGTGAAGAGAGATTTCCAAGAATGGAAGGAAGGCTGAAAAATTTCTGAAGATGAGTCCATTACGCTGTTTCCAGATATGCCATGCAGCCATGAAGAAAATTTCCAGAAAACTAGGCTGGTTTCTTTGGTAAAATTCTAGATTACCATTCCATGAAATTCCCAAAAACTGCCAACAAGCTTTGCTAAATGGACAATTAAAGAAGAGATGATCCCTGGTTTCCCTTTGGTTGCTGCTGCACAGTACACATGATAGATCATCATCTTGTTTGGCACAGTGTCTTCTATCCAACATATCTCTTGTATTCAATCTGTCCTAGAAGAATAGCCAAGCAAAGACTTTTATTTTCATTACACACTTGGTCTTCCAAATCCAGATGAGAGGTCTGGGTGCTTGAATAGAAGCAAAGTTGAGCTTATAGAATCTTTTGGGGGTAAAATGGTTGTTATTCCAGATGAAGCACCATAAATCTCCCCTTGTTCCAGCTGAAGGTGTGTCAGTTCATCTTGAAGATTGATGTATTCACAATAGGCTTGATAAGAGAGTGGCAGCATGAAAGAATCCTCCAAAGGTCTGGCACACATAGCTTGGACTGAATCATCTTTGTACAGAGAGGAGGCAAAAAGATGTTGATATTGCTGACATTTGAATTGATCATTCCACAGATCTGTCTAGAAAAGAGCTGTAGTACCTGTCTTTATGTTGCATTTGGCAATTCCTCTAAAAATCTCCACCAGAGCAATAACATCTTTTAACCAAAAAGATCCTTTGTTTAGAAGATGAGGGACTTTAGCTGTCAGGTATGAATTAGTCACAAGATTGACCCAGGGGATGTCAGCTGCGGTGTAGATTTTAACAAGATGTTTCATGAGCAGGGCAGCATTTTGGACTTTTAGGTTAACCACACCTAACCCCCCCCCCCCCCCCCCCCCCCCCGCCCCTTTTCTTTTGGGATACAAACTCTTTCCCATGAGGCCAAAGATTTTCTGGTAGATTTAGGGTTATTTCCTCTCCAAAGGCAATTCCTTCTTGTTGTATCGATAGCCTTGATCACAGAGAGAGGTAATTGAAGGGAGCACATGTAGTAAGTGGGTATTGATGATAGGACAGAGTTTATTAAAGTCAGTCTACCTCCTTGAGGTAAGAACATTGAACTAACTGTCAGCCTTCTTTCGACTCTATCCACCAGGGGGGGCAAAATCAATCACCCTTGGCCTTGTAGTTCCTAGAGGAAGCCCCAGATAGGTGAAAGGCAATTTTCCAACAGAACATCGCAGAAGTCCTGCAATTAAATCAGTCTTTTCTTTAGATAGATTGAGTGGGTAAAGGCTTGATTTTGCATAATTAACCTTTAAGCCAGTCGACAGAGCAAACATGTTGAGTAGTGCCTTGAAGCAGAAGATTTCCTTTTGCGAAGCTTTTAACAAAATCAAAGTGTCATCAGCATATTGGATAATTGGGAACCCACTTCCATCATTCGCATTGATTGGCTTTGAAATTAATCCAAGGTTGAAAGCCCTGTTTACTATTCTTTGTAGGAGTTCAGCTCCTAGAACGTAAATAAGTGGAGACAAAGGGTCTCCCTGTCTAACTCCTCTCTTGCAGGTAAAAGAATTACCCGGAACCCCATTCAACAGAACTGCAGTGCTTGCCGAGGAAAAAACCATTTGCACCCAATTGAGCCATTTTTGTGGGAATCCCATGCTTTGCATTACAGATAGGATGGCTGTGTGTTCAATTGTATCAAACGCTTTTTCAAAGTCTAGCTTGAGGATGATTATTTCTCTTTTTGACTGCTGACATTGATGAATATACTCAAAAGCCCATGCTAAACAATCCTGGATGGTTCTTCCTTTGATGAATCCATATTGATTTTTACTAACCACTTTGAGAATCACACCTTGCAATCTATCTGCCATCAACTTTGTAAGAAACTTGAGACTTAATCCCATTAGAGAAATTGGTCTGAAATCATTAACTGTTTCTGGAGAGAGTTTTTTCGGCACAAGAGTAATAAAAGAACTATTCAAGACCTATAAATCTGTAGACTCAGCATGAAAATGAGCTACAAGTCTGTAGAAATCTTATGCAATGATATGCCAGCACTTCTTCATGGAAAAACCATTGAAACCATCTGGACCACGAGCCTTGTTAGCAGGGATTATAGAGATGAGGTTGTCAATTTCTTGCATGTAAAACATGTCGATCAGGCACTCCAAATCTGTTCTAGGTACAAAAAGCTCAGTCAAATTGAAATCCATTGTTGGGGAGCAAGAGATACCCATCCTGTTCTTGAAGCTGTGATAGAACAAGTTTGCCTTCTGGTCATGTAAGTAAACTATCTGGCCACTTTGATTCGAAACTTGTGAAACTATGTTCATTCTGTATCTTTCTGTGGCAATAGATTGAAAGAATTTGGTGTGCTCTTCTCCCAGCAGCATCCATCTGTTAGTGCAACGTTTTCTCCAGTAAATTTTCTTGTATTCTAGAAGTTTGAGGATCTGATGTTTAACTACCTCCCTGAAATTCCATTCAAATAAGGAGAGGCTTCTATCTTCTTCCAGCAGATCAAGAAAATCAATCACTTTATTGCAATTGTTCAAGAGAAGCATGATTCTTGATAGATTTTTACTCCAGAGTTTGAGTTTTTTCCTCATAATTTTCAACTTGAAGGATATACATTTAGCCGGATCATCAAAACCAGGATCCAGCAGCCAAACTTGCTGCACCACATCAAAGAAACCCTCAGCTTCCACCCAAAAATTTTCAAATCTGAAAATTGGAGATTTGGGGATTTTTGTATCAATCTTTACTACACAAGGAACATGATCAGAGATATTCCTGGTCAAAGGGATCACTGTTGTATTAGGGAAGGTTAAAGTCCAGGAAGCAGAGGTGACTACCCAATCAAGCCTTTCCAGCAAAGGATTTTGATGCATGTTTCTCCAATTGAACCTTCTCCCTTTTAATGGGATTTCCAACAGTCCCAGGGAGCTAATAATCTCATTGAAAATGAAAATATCATTCATATCGGCTCCCACTTTATTTCTGTCATAAGTAGATCTGTAGAAATTAAAGTCCCCTAGAAAGAGCTAGTTCTGTTGAGCATCGATCTGGATGTTTTTTAACCAGCCCACAAAGTCTGATCTTTCAGGCCCATTGCATGGGCCATACACGCTAGTCAAGGACCAAACTTGTGAAGTAAATGTAGAAGTTAATTCTACTGTCACAGAGAAAAGGTTAACTTCTTTGAGAATCCCACTAAAGGTCCTTGAAGCCCAGACAATTAAAATTCCCCCTGAAGCACCCATGGAGGGGGAAAAAGCAAAAGAGTTAAAGCGCTTGGGAGCAAATTTTTTGATCTCAGAAAGGTCAAAGTTCTCTTTTTTCGTTTCTTGAAGACACAAAACCTGGGAATCACTCTCATCAATTTTCTGTCTTAAAGACAGGAGCTTATTCTCAGCATTCATTCCTCTAATGTTCCAGCATAAAACATTCCAGGATTTAAAATTACTAGTCATTTACACACCATTGAGAATGGGGCAAAAATACCAAGGCTAGCATAGCTAACCAGGACCAATCCAAAAGACAAACATACCAGTCTTGACATGCTGACAGGATAAAATTCTGGTAAAGCAACTTTGACAGCATACAGATTACAGACCCTTGTAACATGATAACTGTAAAACATAGGCCTACCAACAGAACAAAATATTGCTTCATCAATTATCTTCCATGTTTGGCCTGGGGATCTTCTGCCTTCTTTCACCCCCCAGGCTAGATTCAGCCACCTCCTCAGGAGAGAGGCCGCACATGTCCACCCCCATCTTTTGTATGACCGAAAGTGAACAATCAGAGGGAGAGGAGTCAGAGTTCATATCACTATAAGAAGTTTCATTGAAATCAGACTCGTGCAAACTGCTATCAATAAAGAGTTTTGCAATACCTGCAAATTCTTTTAGCTTTTTAGCAGACTTTCCCCTTGGCTTCCCAATCCCCATTCTTGGGTCCATCTGCAAATCCTTGGTTGCATTTCCTTGCAGAAGTCTTGAGCTTTGTCTTCTGTAGGGACTGTAGAGAATGGTCTTCCCATCTCTCTTCTTTACAGGTGCCTTGGGGGGAGCAGGGCCACAGGTGCCATACTGATGGGGCTAGCCACAGTGGCTGGGCTAGTAGGGGGCATCACACTGATTGGAATGACATCCTCAATCATCCTTTCCTGAGGGGGTAAAATAGACTCAAAAGGTTGCAGAGCCCATTTAGATTCATGTTGGCCCACTTAAGGAGTGGAACCATAGATGGACTTTCTTGGCAGGACCAATGCCGAAAAGTTGGATATCTTTAAAGCAGCAGGAATAGGCTTGTCGTGGATCAAAGTCTGCATGATACCCTTTGCTTTACAGAGTAAGTCAAACTTGTCCAGTATACCCTTCATTGGATAAAAGTAGGGGTGCCTTGGAGATTCTGTTTTGGCAATTCTATTCAGCCGAGCTAAAAATTCCTAGACTTGCGGCTCTAGAACAGGATCCTAGATTGGCGTCATCATAGAAGAAGGGCAAGGTGTGGCCATCTGCTGTGGTATAATCAGTTGTCCTGGGTTCTCCTCAATCTGCCCCATTGGATGATCTTGGCCCCATGCATCTTCTTGTTGTTCATTTGCAGCCTGTTGCTGCTGCACTACCTTATCCCAACCTCCAGCTCCCTCATTACCAGGGTTGCCAAACTGCCAAACATTGCCAGCATCGGGGTCATCATCAGCTGCATCATCAGGGCCTGGCTAAGGACCAGCAGGGGGGAGGTCCTCTTCGGGGGGAATTTATAAAATCTCCCTGAAGCATGAAAACCGAAACAGTCCAAGATTCTCCCCCACCCCCAGCACCAAGAGGATTAAACAGGACAATCTTTCTCGGCACAGAATCCTGGTCCCTGTACTTAGCTCTAACAAAAACCCTTCCCAACTTTCTGTCCACATCCACCCAAAAAGTTAACTGACCAAAAGAGGCAACTGCCAGGTGCACATGATGGCGATCAAAAAAATCTAGCGGGAAATCTAGGAACATAAACCAGCCTTCTCTATGAAAGTTTGCCGCCCTCCAATTAGGACCTTGGTCATGATTAACAAAAGTAACAGAGTGAACCCCATCATAGAACTCAGGCGGAGAGAGGACCAAAGCATCCCTATTCATGGCAGACCTCATCTGGAAAAAACCTACCGCAGACGGGTGCCGGAAGCTGTTACGAACCTCGTAGTGAAGTTCATCATGAATGAAGTTGGCAATGAGGGCTCGATGATGATCCCAGTCTTGCTCCAAGGGGATTGGCTCAACAATGGCCACACAAAAGTCTTCATGGCACCGAGCAGGGCGCTGTGGGACAGTGAGGTCAACCCGCGGGATGCGGAAGTCACCTCCAGCATGAACAGCGAGCCCCTGCCTTAGGAAGCGCAGCGGATTAGGGTTTAGATTCGCCATTAGGGGAGGAGGGAAGCTATGGGTGGGAAGCACTGTGCGTTCGGGAGAGGAAGGGTTTCTAGAGGAAGAAGGCGAGATTTCCGGAGGAATAGTTTTGGCCTTCCAAACTGCAGTAGTCCGAGCCGACGGTTTTGGATTGTTACGGTGCGGGGCTTTTGTTGGCTTAGAGGCCAAACAGGAACGGGCTAAATGGCCCGGCATGAGACAGGCCTTACATGTAAGAGGCCCAGAACAAGAAGCCCTCGAATGACCCCTTTCCAGGCAACGGCCGCAAGGATTGATTTCCAAATTCAAATTGGGCAACAAATTAGGATCCCGCGTACCTCTGGTATGCGAAATTAACTCCGTTGCTGGAATGGGCAGCGGCGAGACGTCAGCCACCTTGGAGTTCGCCGGAGAAGAGCCTGAACCCATTTCCCTCTGCTCAAGCTGGTGGAAAACAGAGATTCTTCGTTGGTCAGGCTTAGAGGCACACAGGGAGTCTTTTAAATGAGAAAAAACATGCTTGATTGAGATATCATGATTCTGAACAGCTTGAGCATAAGAACGATCCGGCCGCCTTAAGGAAGACAAAGATCTTTTCTTGGGAGCCACAAGCACCCATTCCTTTTCCTGTTCCCGACTCCAAGAGTCAAACTCCCACTGCCAATTCGGCCCCCCATGTCTCCAGAGGAAGAAACGAAGAGCAAAATCATCGCAAGTATAAGATTTAAGACGATAAACCCACAAACCCACTTGCTTCGAACAGACCACAAAGGAGTAGGAGCGATCCTTAAGATGAGAGACAGCGAGATCGGCAGGAGATCCGCCAATGGCTGCCCTAAGGGCCAAAGCCACCGAAGAAGAAGTGAGATGAAAGCTAGCACGGGGAAGATCCACAACTAACTAGAAAGGTGTCGAACTGAATTTCAAAGAAAAATGGACCGGCAAACGGAAGCGACGCCAGGCCTCCTCACGAATAGCATCGCCGGGAGAGATTCCATCCTCCCGGCGGTGCCGGCGTCACCATGGACGAGATCACCGGAGATCGCCCATAGTCGCACACCGAGAAAACCGGAGCCTAGCCCAGTCCCCTGAAAATGTAGTTCCGACACAAGTTGAAGACATGGTGCATGACGATGGTTCTGTTGAGGACAAAATCGACCTAGAGGAAATGTTACGTCATGCAGAACCCGAGGTGCTGATGGGGTCGGCTAGAGGGTTAAATAACTTTGAAGCTTTACAAAAGGCAGCAAAGGAAGTTTTGTACAATGAGTCGAAGGGCTGTGACAGTGAGTTCACAACACTCTGGTCAGTTCTTGAACTTATGAGGTTAAAGGTGAGGCATGGATGGTCTGATACCAGTTTCGACAGTCTGTTAGAACTTTTGCAGAAAATGCTCCCGAGGCCTAACTCACTACCATCCAGCACATATCAAGCAAAGAAACTCATATGCCCCCTTTCACTTGGTGTGGAAAAGATTCATGCGTGCGTAAATCACTGCATACTGTACAGGAAAGAGTACACTTCTTTAGATGAATGCCCAACATGCGGTGCAAGCCGGTACAAGTCGAATAGCAATACTGGCCTAGAACCCTCTGAAGCAACTGAGGGACGACAGAGAAAAATCCCGCAGCTTGTGATGTGGTACCTTCCTGTCAAAGACCGCATTAAACGGATATACTCAAACCCGCGAGATGCGGAACTAATGCGCTGGCATGAAGAAGGGCGCAAGAAGGATGGGATGATTCGACACTCGGCAGATGCTCGTCAGTGGATAAACTTTGATGCTCAGTATAGAGAGTTTGCTAAAGACCCACGGAACATTAGATTTTCCTTGAGTACAGATGGAGTTAATCCTTTTAGAGACATGAGCAGCTCACAATTTTTTTAGATAATAAATAACACACAACTAAACTACACACTAGACTTTTTCTTAATAAAACATGCATAACTTTTTAACTTTTTGCCTCTACACCAATATTTAAGAATACACAGGGGTGAAGCTAGCATCAAAACAAGGGAGGTGCACTACCATTGAAAATCTAGAAAATTTCAGTATAACACTGTACATTCTAGTATTTCAAGTGAGAAATTAAAAATTGGGGGGTCCATGTGCACCCAAGCACAATATAGCTTCGCCCCTGAGAATACATGTTTCACTGGTGGAGAAAGCCTTTTTACTCCCTGTTGGTAACCCCCCTATAGTCCCGGTTTTTCAACCGGGACTACGAATCCGGGACTAAAGATCGTTATCTTTAGTCCCGGTTCAAATACCCGGGACTAAAGATCGATCTTTAGTCCCGGTTGGTGTTATCAACCGGGAGTAAAGATTCCTATCTTTAGTCCCGGTTGATAACACCAACCGGGACTAAAGAGAGAGTAGCGCTTTTTTTTCTTTTGCCAGATTTAATCTCTATATTTTCTCCCGAATCTAGTGCCATGTATATCCCTAAATCAATCCCCAAATCCCTAATTCAAAGTAACATCCCAAATCTTAAGTTACTTATAAACATAAATCAAATACATCACAAATCCTAAAAAAAATACACTCAAATCAAATACATCACAAATCCTAAAAATACACACAAATTAAATACATCACAGATTATACATCTCATATCCATGCAATGAATCACAAAATTACACATCTCAATCAATCACAAATTGTCAAAAAAAAGAAAAGAAAAAGAAAGAGTCTAGCCGGCAGTCGAGAGGGCACGGCCGCCGCCGGGCGCGCCCCCGCCGGCCGCCGCCGCGCGCGGCACCTCCGGCTGCCTGCCATGGCCGCCGCCGGGCCGGCCCCGTCGGCCGCCGCCGCGCGCGGCGCTGCCCCGCACGGCACCGCCAGCGCCTGCCACGGCCGCCGCCGCTGGCCACCTGGGAAGTGAGGAGGGGAGGAGAGGGGAGGAGGAAGGGGAGGAGGGAGAGGAGGAGTTAGATCTGTGTGAAGAGGAAGGGGAACGGATCTGTGTAGCGTAGGAGAGGATAAGGGATAGGGATTATATACTACGTATTAAATTTTAGTCCCGGTTAGTAATACTAACCGGGTCTAAAGATCAATATAATTTTTAATCTCGGTTAGTATTATCAACCGGGACTATAAAGATGATCTTTACTCCCGGTTAGTGTCACCAACCGGGACTAAAGATCCTCGGCCCCCTGACAGACTACTGACACGGGATGAACCGGGAGTAAAGATGATTTTTAGTCCCAGTTGGTGTTACCAACCAGGACTAAAGATCATAAAATATCAGGTGTGGTGGTGAAGTAGTGTATAATATAACTCCACTTAGCTAGGTTTGAGTCCATAATTATGACTAAACACTGGTGGAGAAACCATCTTTCGTCGGTCGGCCGAATTCCACAATAGTCCCGGATGCAATAAAAACCGGGGCTAAAGATGATCTTTAGTCCCGGTTAAAAAGGGTTACGGGCATATTTGATCTTTAATCCCGGTTTAAATGCTGTCAGGGCCTGTCAGGCCCCCCCCCCCCCCCTGAGATCTTTAGTCTCGGTTGGTAACACCAACCTGGACTAAAGATCGTACCTTTAGTCCCGGTTGGTAGATCTCAGGGATCTTTAGCCCTGGTTGGTAACACAAACCGGGACTAAAGTCCCACCCCTATATATATGTCTTCTTCCTCCTCCAGCTGCCCGAGCAAGCTTCAAAATTTCTTCACAAAATTAGACGAGATGATCCAGGAGAAGTTGACGGGCAGCTAACGAAGAAGAGAATTCCTGCTAAGGTGATGTGGTATTTCTCTATAATACCACGGCTAAGGCGTTTGTTCAGGAACAAGGGGAATGCTAGAATGATGCGATGGCACGCTGAAGAGCGTCAACAGGACAGGATGCTGAGACACCCCGTCGATGGTTCGCAGTGGCGAAACATCGACAGAAAATTTAAAGACTTTGGAAAGGACGCACAAAACATACGGTTTGGTTTGAGTACGGATGGCATGAATCCTTTTGGAAAGATGAGCAGCGGCCATAGCACTTGGCCCGTTACGATGTGTATCTACAACCTCTCCCCCTGGCTATGCATGAAGAGGAAGTACATAATGATGCCGATTATTATTCAAGGCCCCAAGCAACCTGGTAACGACATCGATGTGTACCTAAGACCACTGGTCGAAGATCTTAAACTGTTGTGGAAGAAGGAAGGTGTCCCCGAGTGGGACGAGGACAAACAGGAGGAGTTTAACCTACGAGCACTGCTGTTCGTAACCATCAACGATTGGCTTGCACTTAGCAACCTATCCGGACAGTCCAACAAGGGGTACAAGGCTTGTACTCACTGTATGGATGAAACAGAAAGTACGTATCTTAAGCACTGTAGGAAGGTTGTATACATGGGTCATCGTCGATTCATACTGTTGAAGGCGATGACCCATGTATACATGAATCGACGATGACCCATGTATACAACAGAAACAGAAAGTACGTATCTTAATCTCATCCATCTCCTGAAGGCACAGCATTACAAGACGTTCATACTGTTGCCGTACAACACAGAGTTAGTTTAATTTTACTGTCTTCCTATACCAAATTTCATTCTTGTACGAACATGCTAAGTGTTTCATATGCAATGCATCCCACGCACATTGCTGATTCCACTGGGTGCTTTTACTCTTCGACCTGGAGGCCTGCACCTTCAACGTATATGACTCAATGGATAAAAAAGAGTCTATGTTTGACAAGGTTTTCGAACTTATAGACAGGTACTGTCATAAGTTCCTATGTTAATTAAGAATCTTGTTATAGTTAATTGCTACTACGAATCATAGCTTTAAACTCCATGTAGGGCTTGGTATCGGTTCCGTCATTTGGTCCGCGGCAAATGGAGAGAAAGACTTAGGCGGAAGTTCAAATTTCCTATGAGTACACATGCTCTACATTTATATTTCTCCGATTCAAATACATACAAGTGTACATTAATTAGATCTCTCGTCGTTTGTCATTTATTTATAGTGCGCAAAGCAAAAGCAGGGAACTAACTTGTGCGGCTACTACGTGTGCGAGTATTGCCACTGCCTTGTAGACCAAATCATCACCACAAGAGAGCTCGATGTACGTACATATAAATTCAAAATTTCATTACGTATCGATTTGTTGTTTAATTACTAATCAATTTCATACATTCATATAGTTTATTCGCATGAGGGATAACCTGATCACACACAAGGAATTTATCGCGGCGGTTCAAGAACAACTTATGGGATTCATCAACGAACAAATCCTTGATCCCAAGGGTGAATTCTTCTACGACGGAAATACAATCCATAGGTCCTTAGCTTCTGAGATAGCGACTACTATTACGTCGAAATCGTAGCTAGATAGGACATATAATGGATTATAATTAATACATACCTATGTTTCTATATGCATGTGTACACATTTTCTATAATGTAAATATATATTTTGGTCATATATATATATACATATGCATTTGCATAACATATATATATGTATAAATACATATATATTATGCATGTACATATGTATTGAAACATATATATGCATGGTTTATATATTTATATATATATATATATATAAACCATGCAGCAACGGGGCCATAAAAAAAAAGGTCAAAGGTCAACTCGAGCTTCAGCCACGTGGCCGGCTGAGCCATCTTTAGTCCCGGTTGGTGTTACCAACCGGGACTAAAGATCGATCTTTAGTCCCGGTTATTTCACCCGGGACTAAAGATAGCGATCTTTAGTCCCGGATTGGTAGTCCCGGTTTGGAAACCGGGACTAAAGGGGGTAAAATGTCCGATCATATAAGGACTACATACTATTTAAAATATAGGTTGTTTATAAATAATAAATTGTGTAAACAATTTTACTATATAAGTGTTCTCGTAATATCACAGTGATATTACTAATTTTGATATTTATAGGAAAAACCTAAGTAGACAAAGTTGTACCTTATTGTCCTTGTCCGGTCTCTCTATGATCTAATCATTTTGAAATTGTTTATAAATAAACATTGAGCCTAAAAACTGGTGCATGTTTTTATCTTCAGAGGTTGGGTGCGGTGGCAGGAAGCGGAGGCTGAAAAGCAAAACTATGTGTCCCGGCGAAGACTGTGGCCAAGAATCGGGTTGGGCTTGGCTGCCATGGTGTAAGGGAAGGATATTTTGTCCCCAGTTACCCATGGATGTGCTAGCATGAGCTTGGTTATGAACAACGGAGAAACGTGAGGTGGGGGAGGTCGGGCTCGACACCATGGTGAAGCGCATCATTGTGATAGGGGTAACAGGTAGAGTTTGGGACATGTGTTTAGTAAGGTGGCGGGGCTCCGCTTGGCTTGAGCCGTTTGGAATGTGATACCATTAGGCCTTCTTCGGTTAATCCTCAAGAGGGAAGGACTGACGGACGGGATTGACGGGATAAATTCCACATCTCAATAAAATTGGGAATTATTCCCCCTCCAAATCCTTCTCAATCCCCTTGCATGTGGGATTAACTAAACAAGACCTTAAGCACTGGGTTAGTGTGGAGATTATGGTTACCCCATATCTACATGGCGGTTATATTCCAGCTGGATATATGGTACCAAATATAGATAGAATATCTTTATGAGGACTCGGGTTAGATTCTAAACTTGTATGTCAAGAAAATACCCGGGATCCTAGTCGGCTACGATTGTATTTTATCTGTAATCCCATATTCCGTTAGGATATGCACTGTACTTTGTAATACGGATCCCTTCCCCTATATAAGGAGGGGTCCGGGTTCCTCTCGGGATGATTCTTTTTCCCAGTTTTATACAATCAATAACACACTCGGCGGAATCATCCCCGGACAGGAGTAGGGTATTACTTCTTGAATAAGAAGGCCTGAACCTGTATAAAATTCCTTGTCTCCAAACCCATCTACTTTCCTAGCTTGATAGCCACCCCCTTTTATTATTGCCGAAATCTTGTTTCGACAGTTGGCGCGCCAGGTAGGGGTAGCGTCAAGTTTTTGTCGACTAAGTGCGATGGGTCCCGTTTCTGGCATCGACGCCTTCGTCTTCCCTCCTGGGCAGGCATTCCGGTTCGGCAGCCTCAACTTCATCACTAATGACTTCGGCAAGATCTCTGATTCAAACCAGTCGGGGAGAGACCAGGTCCCTGTGCCGTTCGGTATTCCGAACTCGGCCGAGGCCTACTCCAAGATCATCTCTCCCGAGTCGGCTTCCAACCACTCAGACGAGATCCAATCTACTCTTCCGCGACCAGATCAAGACGTCGGGTCCTATCCCCCAATCCTGATGAAACTTCCTGATGATTTGGCCGCTGTCTTCACAGTCAAGACATCTCCCACTCGAAGATCTAGGCGAGCTCCGGCTTCAGCCCCGATCCGATCTAGATCCAGGGAGGTTGGCGTTATACTCCAACCTCTTGGGACAGTCTCGACGGAAGAGTTGGATGGCTAACTCAGCTCCCCCGGCGTCAGTTCTCGACCAACCGAAATCCTCGACTACGATGACTTCGGCTACCACTACGACCACGGCGACCTCGACAACTTCGACGACAGCTATGAGGATAACTACACGCCCCTCTTTTTCGGCGTATTCATGGCTGACAACGAAACGGAGGAACAGCGCCAAGCCCGAGAAGCGGACCAAGATCGCGCACGGCAAGAAGCTGAACGTCGCCGACTGGAGGAAGAGCGACAGCGACAAGAGTGAGAACGACTACAGCGTGAGCAACAGGATCGCGAACGGATTGCAAAGGAAGCTGAAGACCGACGACAGCGCGCCTTGTAATCTGGGCGGCGAGCGAGAGAGCTCATTGGGCAACAAGACGTCGATGGGACAGCGGTCTTTCGCACCCCCCAGCAGAACGCGGTTGCAGCAATCACTCTCCTCGACACCCTCCTCAAGGAAGACGCACTCAACCAAGCTGATCATGTAGTCAACATCTTGAACCAGACGAAGACCATGATCGCTGCATCGGTTCCAGCCAACTCCGCAAGCACTCGCACCCCGACTGGTAGCCGAGTCCCTCATCTTCGATCTCAAGACTATCACCAGCCAAGCCTCAGCATTGCCGGCGCCGGATCTAGTTGCAGGAGCAGGGGACATGATGAACGGTCTGTTCGTTCGCCTCCCGAACGATATAGGGAGCGCCGAGTTGAACTACCACACTCCCCACATCGAAGGCGCCCCATCGATCTTCGCGACACCATCAACCAGCGCCGCGCAGCAAGAGGCCATCATTCATCGGATTGCTACGACGACGACGTGGACGGAGTTGCTGCCTTCACAAGTGATCTGCGTCGAGTGGATTGGCTAGCCGGCTTTAAGCCGACTGGAATCGAGAAATATGACGGCACCACCAACCCTGAGTCTTGGCTCACCGTCTATGGTCTCGCAATCCGCGCAGCGGGAGGAGACAGCAAAGCCATGGCGAATTATTTACCTGTGGCCCTAGCGGATTCTGCTCGGTCATGGCTCCACGGGCTACCCCGCGGCACGATCGGATCATGGGCAGAACTATGCGACCACTTCATCGCCAACTTCCAGGGTACCTTTGAACGCCCCGGCACACAGTTCGATCTCTACAACGTCGTTCAGAAGCCTGGAGAATCCCTTCGAGATTACATCCGACGCTTCTCTGAGAAACGCAACAAGATCTCCGACATCACCGACGACGTCATCATCGCCGCCTTCACCAAAGGCATTCGCCACGACGACCTAGTTGGCAAGATCGGACGCAAACCTCCTAGGACGGTCAAACAGATGTTTGAAAAAGCCAACGAGTATGCCAAAGCCGAAGATGCTATTACCGCGTCCAAGCAGTCGAGCACCACTTGGAAGCCAAAGAAGGACATGCCGACTGCAGGAGGGAGTGGAAGTAACAACCACAAGGATCGCAAGCGTAAGCCCAAAGAACTTGTGGCAACAACCTCTCCATCTTCCCGACAACGTCCCCGCGTCAACACCTTCAACAAGATAATGAACTCCCAATGTCCGCATCATCCCAACTCCAACCACGTGGCCAAAGACTGCTTCGTCTACAAACAGTTCGCGGAGCAATACGTCAAAAATGCACATAAACCCTTAGACGGAGATCAAGGCACATCAAAGAAGAAAGATGATGAAGACGATGCCCCGACTGGTTTTCAAGATCATCGCAAAGAACTCAATCACAACTTCGGCGGACCCCTGGCTTATGAGTCTAAGAGAAAACAGAAGCTGACAGAATGGGAGATTAATGCGGTTCAGCCTAACACGCCCCAATATCTTTGGTGGTCAGAGATAGCAATTAAGTTCGACCGCTCGGATCATCCCGACCGAGTGCTCCACCCGAGGCAGTACCCCCTGGTACTAGACCCAGTGGTTCGCAATGTCAAGCTCCGACGGACTCTCATCGATGATGGCAGCGCACTCAACATCCTTTTCACTAAGACCCTGGACGATATGCATATTCCTCGCACGGAATTAAAGTCGAGTAATGCACCCTTCCACGGTGTTATCCCAGGATTGTCAGCTACACCACTCGGCCAGATCACTCTTCCAGTTACCTTCGGCACTCGGGAGAATTTTCGCACAGAAAATGTTTGTTTCGAAGTTGCTGATTTCGAGACAGCATATCACGCTATACTTGGACGACCGGCTTTAGCTAAATTTATGGCCGTCCCACACTACACCTACACGATGATGAAGATGCCTGGTCCTCGAGGAGTCATATCACTACGGAGCGACATCAAGCAGGCCGTCACATGCGACAAAGAAAGTTGCGAGATGGCCCAAACCCACGAGGCTACTCTCGCTCGCGAAGAGATCCGACTGGCAGCGACCACGGCAAGCGAGGGAGAAGTGCCTGCAACCAAACTGACAAAAACCGAAGAAAGTGATGCCAAGACGAAAAAGATTCCCTTAGATCCCTCCGATCCTGATAAGACTGCTGTAATAGGCGCTGAGTTAGATTGTAAATAGGAAAGCGCGCTCATCACCTTTCTTCAGAATAATAAAGATATTTTTGCGTGGAAACCATCCGATATGCCTAGTATCCCCAGAGAGGTGATTGAGCACTCTTTACATGTTAAGGAAGACGCCAAACCCATCAAGCAATGACTCCGCCGTTTTGCACAGGACAAGAAGGATGCGATCAAGGAGGAATTAACCAAGCTGTTAGCAGCAGGCTTCATTAAGGAAGTCCTTCACCCCGACTGGCTGGCTAACCCAGTCCTGGTCCGGAAAAAGACGGGGCAATGGCGCATGTGTGTCGATTATACCGACCTCAACAAATCTTGTCCCAAAGACCCTTTTGGGTTACCTCGCATTGACCAGGTGGTTGACTCAACGGCCGGCTGCGAGTTACTCAGCTTCTTAGATTGTTACTCGGGATATCATCAGATCCGACTAAAAGAATCCGACTGCTTGAAGACCTCGTTTATTACGCCCTTTGGGGCCTACTGCTACATCACCATGCCCTTTGGATTGAAGAACGCAGGAGCGACCTATCAACGCATGATTCAAAGGTTTTTCAACTCAGATCGATCGCAATGTTGAAGCCTATGTTGATGATGTAGTCGTCAAGACCAAGCAGAAGGATGACCTGATTGCGGATTTAGAAGAAACTTTTACAAGCATTCGTGCTTTCAAGATGAAACTAAACCCGGAAAAGTGCATCTTCGGAGTACCGTTAGGGAAGTTGCTCGGATTTATGGTATCTCAAAGAGGCATACAGGCCAACCCGGAGAAAATCAACGCCATCCTCAACATGAAACCGCCAAGCTCCCAAAAAGACGTCCAAAAGCTGACTGGTTGCATGGCGGCGCTGTCACGACCGGAAATAGCCCAATGGGCGTTCCTTACGTGCGTGTATTATTCCTTGTCCTAGGAGGCAAGGTACACCAGAAGTTGATACAATTCAGAGTTTAATAAGCGGAAGCGTAAATAGTTAATTATTACATGGGCAGCGACGGCCCAACACACTCAAAGACAACGAAAAACAGCGGAAGACTAAGGCGACGACCACAGGCGCTTGACGGCAGGCACGAGCTAGACACCAAAGCCTTCATCATCCAGGGGCTCCTCTTCTGGGTTTGGGAAAAATTGAGCAAGACTGAGTACACCCACCGTACTCAACAAGACACACCCACAAGTGCAGCATAAATGCAAAGGAGTACAATGGAGTTATAGTATAGGGGTTAGGTTTTGTAATAAACAGCATTTAAAAGACCCTTAGTTGCTCAAAGCTAAATTTAAAACACGATCCTAGAACTATTTAATATTATTAAACAAGGCCGTGAACCCACACGAACCTGCCTTAACCCAAGGCCTACGATGATTCAGACCGAACTGGCAACCCGACCCTGGGTCCCAGCTCGTCCCAAGCCAACCCAGGCCAACCATTCCACATTTTAGTTATTAAGCCGGATTTAAGAATTAAAAACACTAACTTGGGTACATTGCTAGGCTTGCCCATAACCGAGGGCGCGGCTATTCGAATAGGTTTTACTCTGATCAGAGGTGTACATCTTTACCCACAAGACACGTCTTCCTCACGTGCAACCACGTGCCACATACCACCACGGCATATGGACGGAAGACATGACATAGTTTCCAACCCATCCTAGCCATAGACAAGAGTACCGACCCAACCCACCTACGGCCGGAACCCCCGGGACAGGTAGGCAGGACTGAGCCCCTAGCAGCAGGACACCGGCCCTGTGCCATGACATCTCGACTACCGGGCCGCAGCTCGTGTAGCCTTCATTTGCCCTAGAGATGTCCATCGACCCCTGACTTCGTCCATCTCCATCCGTGTACTCTTGTTTATAACCAGACTGAGCCACAAACTAAGCCTTACCCATTAGACATGTGGAAGTACGGTAGTGCTTTGCAACAGAGGCCCGAAGACCGGTCCTTATATGGCCGAGGTGCTACCATCAAAACCATGCACCCCGAGCCCAGCCTAAAACCATTTTGAGGATTTTGAATAGAGGGAGAGGTGTGAATCCAATTCCACAAAAATCCAACCATTCCATGGTGTCCAAGTGATATGAATATTCCCAAAGTCTAGAGTTATAAAACCACCCTATGTTGTCCTATTAAACAGCGAAGCATCTACCTAAATTCATACTGGTGGAACCATAAATAAAATGTCCACTAGTTGGGGTTTTGTTTATCCTAGGGTGAACAAGGTAATAATAACAATAACAATAATAAGTTCATAACAAAGGTAAATAGGCATGGCTAAATAAAACAGTGATAACGCGGGAATTTTAAATAAAGCAGTAATGCAATAATTTAAATCAAAATAACTTTATAAACTGGGATTCAATATGTTCAAGGATGATGTGACTTGCCTTGCTCGCTTTCCCAAACGTCGGCTTCAACCTCCACGAAGAGCGGATCTTCCGAAGCTGCAGCGTCTACACGACCAACGGAAAATAAAAGGGCTTTTACTCTAATAAACTCCATATAACAAGCAGGAACAAAGCACACAAATGGGTTCTTGACTTCTTAAGGAAAAATTAGAGACTTGAACGGTCCAATTCCGAGTTCAAATGGCCAAGTTATGGCCATTTGAAGTTTATATGCTCCTTAAATGAATATTTACGAATTTCTTCATTTAAATTTTAATTTAAAAATATATTTATTGCGTCAGCCGGGAGAGAGGGCGCGCGGACCGGGTCCACGAGAGTGGGACCCACGCGGCAGCCTCACGGTCCACGGTGGACCGGGTGCACCCGGCTCACACCGGCCGACGCCGTGGGCCCCACGCGTCAGCCACACCCGAGGGCGCGGGCGGCTGACGGCCGGGCCCCACGCGGCAGCCGCTAGGCGCGCCCGGAGACGGCCACGTCGGCGCGGCCGGCGGGAGGCGGTGCGCCCGCGCCCCTATGGTCGCCGGCGGCGGCCATAGGCACGGCGGAGCGGCGGCCGAGAGAGGGAGGGAAAGGGGAAACGAAGCGGCGGTCCATGGCTCACCCCGGGTCGATGGCGACGACGGAAACGGCGACCGGAGCGGAGGCAGGCGGCGGCGCGGCTCGGGTGGACAGGGTCGACGGCGCTCCGGCGGTCGGCGAGCGAAACGGAGGGGTGAACGAGGTCGGCGAGGATGCAGCGAAGCCGAAGGAGGCGGCGCCGAGGTGGGAGGTGGTCCGGGGCGACGACGGCGGCGGACCGGAGCTCGGCGGCGACGGCGGAGAGAGAGAGCGACGGCGCGAGCTCGATTCCGGCGTGGAGAGAGGGCGGTGAGTGGCGGAAACGGTGGTGGGGAGCTCGGGGAGGGTTTATATAGGGTTGGGAGTGAGAGAGGGCGGCCGGAGGAGGGGGAAATGGGCGCGGGAGACCCGGCCGCCTTTAATGGCGCCGGCGAGGTTAGGGGAGAGGTTTCCAAACAAATCCGAGGGAGAGAAGGAGGGAAAAATGGGGGGAAAGGGGGAGGGGATCCCGGGGAATAATCCCCCCCCCCCACTTTAATGCACGCGGGGACGGCGGGATACGGCGGAATCGGCGGCGGCGGCGGCGCTTGGCACGGGCGGGGCGGCGGGAGCGGCGGGAGGAAGGGGATGACGGGTGGGCCCCACCCGTCAGCGAGGGTGGCGGGCGGGCCCGCCCTTCAGCGGCGCGCACGCGGGGAGGGCCTAGTGGGCCGCGGGGGAGAGGAGAGAGGGGGAGGGAGATGGGCCGAATTCGGCCCATTAGAGGGGAGAGGGTGATTTTTAGGGTTTTCTTTTTATAAAACCTTTTTAACTTTGTTTATTTCTTAATAATTATTATTTGTGCTCTGAAAATTCCACTAAAATTTATTTACACATTTTAGGCTTTTAGGAAATATACAAAAATCCTCTAAGCCCTATTTGACTTTTAACTTTGCACATTTTAATTTTTGAAGGCTTTCACAAGCATTTTAATTATTCTGGGCATAATTTAGAGGATGTATTTTAGGGTCGATTTGGGACGCGATAGGCGCTCAGCCGGTTCGTCTCACGACTCGGCGAGCGGGGGATGCCCTTCTCCAAGCTGCTGAAGAAAACTGACAATTTCCAGTGGGGACCCGAAGCACAAAAAGCCTTTGAAGACTTCAAGAGACTTCTCACTACTCCACCAGTTTTGGCCTCGCCGCATCCACAGGAGCCGCTGCTGTTATATGTGTCGGCGACCTCCTAGGTTGTGAGCACGGTCCTGGTTGTTGAGCGTGAAGAGGAAGGCCACATTCAAAAAGTCCAACGACCAATTTATTTTGTCAGCGAGGTTCTAGCCGACTCCAAGACAAGGTATCCTCAGGTTCAAAAGTTATTATATGGTGTCTTAATTACCGTCAGAAAATTATCTCACTATTTTCAAAGTCACTCGGTTACGGTAGTCACATCGTTTCCACTCGGAGATATACTTCACAATCGCGAAGCAAATGGACGGATTGCGAAGTGGGCCTTAGAGTTGATGTCTTTGGACATATCATTCAAGCCACAAACTTCGATCAAGTCACAAGCTTTAGCTGATTTCCATGCTGAGTGGACCGAGTGTCAAGAAGACATGCCAGAGGAAAAGATGGAATATTGGACTATGCATTTTGATGGGTCGAAGAGGCTTACAGGCACTGGAGCTGGGGTCGTCTTGATTTCCCCAACTGGAGAAAGATTGAGCTACATATTGTGGATACACTTTTCTGCGTCCCATAACGTGGCGGAATACGAGGCGCTACTCCATGGATTAAGGATTGCAATTTCTTTAGGCATTCGCCGATTAATCGTCCGCGGAGACTCCCAGTTGGTTGTTAATCAAGTCATGAAAGAGTAGTCATGTCTAGATGATAATATGGCCGCTTAGCGTCAAGAGGTACGCAAGCTGGAAGATAAATTCGATGGACTTGAGCTCACCGATGTCCTTCGACATAACAACGAGGCAGCCGATAGACTGGCCAATTTTGGTTCAAAATGGGAAGCAGCCCCTTCTGATGTGTTCGTTGAGCATCTTTATGAACCAACCGTGCCCAGAAAAGAAGCAATCGAAGCCATGGATACTCAAGGCGTAAGCATGATTGAAGCCGACTGGAGAGAACCCCTCATAAAATTTTTGACCAAACAAGAACTCCCTAAAGACAAAAATGAAGCCGAGCGGATTTCCAGGCACAGCAGACTTTACATTATTCATGAAGCTGGACTATACAAGAAAAGTCCATCAGGAATACTGTAGTGCTGTGTATCTTTGGAGGAAGGGAGACAATTGTTGAAGGATATACATTCTGGTATTTGTGGTAATCATGCTGCTGCACGGACCATTGTCGGCAAAGCTTACCGGCAAGGTTTTTTCTGGCCTACAGCTGTGTCCGATGCGGACAAGATTGTGCGGACATGCGAAGGTTGTCAATTTTTTGCCAGACAAACTCATTTGCCAGCCCAAGAGTTGCAAACCATCCCGTTGTCCTGGCCGTTTGCGGTCTGGGGGCTTGACATGGTCAGCCCATTTAAAAGGGCAGTCGGCGGTTACACGCATCTCTTTGTGGCTATCGACAAATTCTCCAAGTGGATTGAGGCTAAACCGGTCATCACGATCACAGCAGATAAAGCTAGAGATTTTTTCATCAACATTGTGCATCGGTTTAGGGTACCCAATCGGATCATCACTGATAATGGCACTCAATTCACTGGCGGAGCATTTAAATACTTTTGTGAAGACTTCAGCATTAAAATTTGTTACGCCTCCATGGCACACCCTATGAGTAACGGACAAGTCAAGCGCGCTAACGGTATGATACTTCAAGGGATCAAAGCACGAGTTTTTGACCGACTACGTCCCTATGCTAGTAAATGGGTAGATCAGCTGCCGTCCGTACTTTGGTCTTTACGCACTACTCCTAGTCGGGCTACCGGCCAGTCGCCGTTCTTTTGGTTTACGGCGTAGAAGCAATGTTGCCGAGTGAAGTGGAATTTGAATCACTACGATTTCAGAACTTCAACGAGGAGGGCTATGAAGAGGGCTGAGTAGACAACATCAACCGACTAGAGGAAGCCCGAGAAGCAGCTTTAATTCAGTCGACTCGATATTTGCAAGGGTTGCGCCGTTATCATAGTCAGAATGTTCGATCGCGAGCCTTTTTAGTTGGTGACCTGGTTCTGAGGAAAATTCAAACAACACAGGATCGGCATAAATTATCTCCCTTATGGGAAGGACCGTTCATAATTGCTGAAGTCACTCGGCCGGGTTCTTATCGACTCAAGCGCGCAGATGGCACTCTCATCAACAATTCTTGGAATATTGAACACCTTCGTTGATTTTACGCTTAGGCATTTCGTTTGTATCTTTCCTCTTTGACTGCTAACTTCAAGTTTTTCCTTGAAGTTTTCAGTCAGGGGGCTACTATAATAATAATGGAGTGTGATTTTTATCAATTCAATTTGCTTACTTGATGTATCATTGCCCTGTTTGATTTCTTGGCTTAGTCAATGAGGACTAAAAGTTTTTTAACAACTTTTGCGGGTTTTAGGCTCAACAAGGTTTGACAAAAACTTTTAAGAAATCAGGAACTAAGTTAAGATATCGAGCACAGCATAAATTCATCAGTATTGTACAAATTGTGCCTCCATCATCATTAATCATCAAAATCATTGGTACATTAATCAGTATCAGTCTTTTCATCATCAGAATTATCAGGACCAGTCGGTCAAAGATCGGTGTCCTGAAATCTCTCAACTACATCAGCAGCAATCTTATCAGCGGCTTTCTGCGCATCACTGATGAGGTCAAGAGCAGCTTCTTCGCTTGTCCGTCTGCAAAGCCATCAATGGCGTCAATATCAACTCTCGGATAAAGGGATTTAGTCATCGCCAACGCCAGACTTGCTCTCATACTTCCAGCTTCTTTGATGTTCTTGAAATATGTATCCGGAGCAACACTCAGCTTGTCGAAAATTTCAGAAGCATCAAGTGCACTCGGGCCGTTGTTATTGAAGAACATCGCTTGAACAATTGGGGCAGCAGCGTTAGCAACCTCATCCCGGGCTTCTTCAAGTTTTTTTATCTTGCCAACCAGGACGTCGAATTGAGCTTGAGATTTGATCTTGCGGTCTGCATCAACAGATTCACATTAATAAGTCAGCACATGGAGGATAATGGCTTTTGAGGTATTGATTGTTGATACCCTCAACTTCCTTTAAAGCCAGGTCCCTTTGTTTTGCCAGTTCTGCCTTGTCATTTTCCAGAATTTGAATCTGCTTCTCCAACTGAGATATCTTGGCAGCTTGCACTACATTGATTACGGTTAATCAAGATTGCTAAGATAACAGTATGGGTCAGTTGAGCAGAGTTTGTGCGTACCTTTTGATGAGCCACTCAGTTCAAAATTTGATTCCTGGAGCTCAGCGATCCGATCCCTCAGATCATGTTCATTCTTCCTGGCAAGTTCTTTCGCTTCGTGCAGTTGATTCCTGGTGGCTTCGAGGGTTCCGAGATGAGGGACTAAATTCTCTAGGGTTGCGGTTTTCGCCTCATTCCTAAGATGAATCCTCTGTGGGGCAGTTTAATCAGCACTCGAGCCAGATGGCAAACAAGATAGCTGAGGTCAGGCGTCTAGGAACTTACATTTACAATGCGAGTCGCTTGGTTGAGTGCCTTTTTCAGTAGGCCGACCTCTTCATCTTCTTTTTGCCGGTTTATTACAATTCCTTGAGGCTGCAGATTATCATCCCACCACTTCACCAGAATGGGAGGGCACGAATCTTCGGCTGCTTGTATACGGGGAATTTCTTCTTCATCACTGATCATTGGCCCTAATGTATCCACTGACAGAGGTTAGACAATTGGTCAGAGTTATTTGGGTCGACATGGTTTTAGACAAAGTGTTTTACCCGTAATGATTTCTGGACGAGGATGAGTGGATTCGGATGCCTTTAAAGGAGATCCAGATCTCTGGTTTTATTGCTGGCATTTTGTCCGCGAGGGCTGTCTGCTTGGGTTTCGACTTCTGGAATCTCTTGGCTTGGCCCTGCGTCCGACTGGTTTCTAGTCGGGGGCTCCTGATTAACTCCGGTTTCGGCTTCGGCCGACTGGGTTCCAGTTGGGGGTTGATCACCGGATTCTACATTATCGGTTGACGGCTGATTGTCACTCAGGTGACCCCCAACAGTTGGCCCAGTTTCTTTGGAAGAACTCGTGTCCATGTTAGTCGGGTCAGAGTCTTTCCCAGACGGGTCTATATCAGATGGTTTCCTGCAAATTTGATTATCAGTGTTATTGCCACAATGGGTGCGCATCAATACAAGGGAGATCGTTATATGAGTTGCACCTAGAAGACTTCCTGATCTTTGGCACAGGGCGACTGGATGTTTTCTTTCTTGGAGTAGCTTGTTTTGGTAGTTTCTTGGTCGTCTCTCGGTCTTCAGGCCTCCTGGTGGTATCATCGGCTTCGTCGTCACTTAGAACCAGCTTCCTCTTTCGAGAATCTGTCTGGCCGACTAGATCAGAAGCACTTGGTTGGGTTTCAGACAGAATTCTTGGTCCTCCGCTCCCTTGCCTAGTTTGGTGGCGGGGAGATCGGCGTTGAGCAATGGGGGGATCCGACTTCATCAAAGCGAATTCCTGGGTGTAATATACTTCGTTGTTAACTGATTCAACAAGAAAACAAGATCATATTTTGAGAAGGGTTGAAGTGTATGAATACGTACCGGTGGAGGAGGATTGAATGCATTGAACGGTACGACTGGCAGCAAGTGTGAGTAGCTGACAACGATGGCGTTTGAGAAGATCTTATACATCCTTTCCTTCATGACCTTGAAGTCAAGAGAATCTGGATCTTCACGGTTTGGGTCATGCTTGCCGTCAAATTCGAAGGCTGTGCGAGATCTTTCTTTGATTGGAGCTAACCGACACTTGATAAAGTGCCGGGTGATCTGTTCTCCTTGAAGGCCCTGTTCTTTCAGCTTTATCATCCTTTCCATCAGTTCTACTGCTTGTGCAGCTTCATCTCCCATTGGCAGTGAGTTCCAAGTATCCCGGTAAACTGAAGGAAGGCAGGAGTACTCGGGAAGAACAGGCTCGAGGTTTTGAACATAAAACCAGTTTGTGTGCCAGCCTTTATTTGAAGTCTTGAAGGGCATGGAGAAGTATTTTTGGCTTAGTGTTCCCCTGAGTTGGAAACCAGCACCCCCAACGACGCATGGTTTGCTCTTATTTGGCTGGGGCTTGAGGAAGAAGATGCGGCGGAACAAGGTGAAATGAGGCCTAATGCCCAGAAAAGCTTCGCAGGCATGGATAAAATTTGGATTCAGATGATGCAGGCTAATCCCGTAGAAGTTCAGAATACCCCAGAAAAATCTTGAGGTTGGAAGGGAAAATCTGCCATAGAAGAAATGAGCAAATACCACGATTTCGTGTGTATCGGGGGTCGGGAATGCCTCACCAAATGCCGGTCGCCACCCGATGATCTCTTTTGCTGGAAGAACGCCGTGCGCCACCATCTCCTTCGGATTGTCTTCCGTCATATCGGAGGGCGCCCACTGACTCTCGAAGCTTTCTCCTTCTTCTGCCATGAATGTGAACTGGATGATTTGATTTAGTTCGAGATACGGCTGGAAAGGGATGGGGAATCGGAGCGGTGGATGCGGGGAGAAATTTCGTGAAGTTTTTGAGGGTGGATTGGAGCGGATTGATGAACCCTAGTTTGCCCAGCGCAGTTTTGTACTGTAGCAGGAAATGGGGAAAATGGCAAGAGTCTCGGCGGGGAAGACGAAACGACGTTTGGACTTCGGTGTTTTTAGGGTATCGGGAGTACTAATGGGCCTGGGCTCGTACAGTACTTCAGCCCAATTATGTTTTCAGCGTGGCCCGTTGTGATCCCTAGGGACTTAGGTGCTTTTTGCTTCGGTAATATGTGCTCACAATGATGCGGCCCGATGCTGTTGAAATCCTTTTTAACACGATTCAATAATTCTTTGGAATTATTATGATGCACATGAAAAGGTGCCCGACAAAAAGGTGTTATACCATTTTTGTAAGCTTTTTTAGGCTACAAAAGCTGTTGGGTTAATTTGAGATGACTGGTTTATTAGCAGTCATTCTCCTAGCATGTTATATGCTTATTTTGATTATGGTAAGGGTTATAGCCTAGGCTAATGAACTTCTTAATTACCATGATCTTTATCATATTTGGTGGATCATTTTAAGAGTTTCTTACTCGGATTCCTACCAAATATATTTATTTTTGGACTTTTTGAGTGTTTATCATTCGGCCATTTTCATATTTTTTATCCTTGATATATTCAAGTGAGAAGCAGTCGGCTGGGTATTTTATTGAGTACCATGCATGCTTCGATATAAAGTCACTCGGTTCTTGACTATATGTTTAGTTTTTTTAACTAATCACATAGTCGGGGGCTACACCTAATTAGGTGCATCTACTCGATGCACCATGTTTTATTTTCGCCCTTCACAGTCTTTTAGCACTCGGCAAGCCAGAGCAAGTTGAATTGAAGCACTCGGATTATTGTTTTTTTATTTCGAGAAGACTATTTTGGTCAACTATGAAGGTCTCGGGGGCTACTGTGGAGATTATGGTTACCCCATATCTACATGGTGGTTATATTCCAGCTGGATATATGGTACCAAATATAGATAGAATATCTTTATGAGGACTCGGGTTAGATTCTAAACTTGTATGTCAAGAAAATACCCGGGATCCTAGTCGGCTACGATTGTATTTTATCTGTAATCCCATATTCCGTTAGGATATGGATTGTACTTTGTAATACGGATCCCTTCCCCTATATAAGGAGGGGTCCGGGTTCCTCTCAGGACGATTCTTTTTCCCAGTTTTATACAATCAATAACACACTCGGCGGAATCATCCCCGGACAGGAGTAGGGTATTACTTCTTGAATAAGAAGGCCTGAACCTGTATAAAATTCCTTGTCTCCAAACCCATCTACTTTCCTAGCTTGATAGCCACCCCCTTTTATTATTGCCGAAATCTTGTTTCGACAGTTAGTGTCTCGTGCAGTATTACTCGATCTAGAATAAGAAGGGTAGAGCTTCAGGATATATTTATTTAAGGATAAATGGCGGATGATGGCGAGAAGCAGAGAAGAGGCAGGGGGTGCTATGGAGATTGTCAACATGTCAAGGCAGTGACCGAATGGAAGGGATGAACTCAATCTGAGCTCATTCATGGCTACAGCGGTACGCGAGCTGGGCCGTGGACACATGCTGGCTCAGCCAATGGCAACAGATGGCTGAAGCAGTAGAGATGGTGTCATTGTTGATGTTGGTTGATGTTGGTATTTCTTAGTGAGGATTTCCTAGTGATGAACAATATCTACATAAGCTTAATTTAATCATATCGTAATACTTCAGGCACTGGCTTGCTCGCTGCTACCAGAACACGCTCTACTCCGTACCCGGATAGGGAGGACTGTGATAATCTCAAGGGCTGTCATCACCTCTACACCAACCTCTAATGAACTATGGGATATGCAGCAATCACTAGTAATTAATAACCTAGACACCATGTCTATGCAATTAATTACTACTCTAGCGTTAGCTAAACACTAAAGTAATCACTCTCTATTAATGAACAATAATGAACAATAATCCAGTATGTTAATAGAAACTAACTAAGAGATAATCCTCATAAAGCAAATCTCAATTACTCGATAAAGATAATATCAATTAAAGCAGAATAATTGACAAGGTACAAAAGGTAAAGAGGAAAGTACCGACAACTTCGGAATCCATCTGACTCTTCCTTCCTTACTTTCTCCTTATTCTATTGTATATAAAAGATAAATAGAGCCTCTTATATTTCAACTTAAGCTCGGTGTGTCTTGAAATAAAACATGTGAGCTCCTTTTATAGCCTTCGTATGAGGGTTTGGTAGTTAGAATTGTCCCAACTACCCCTTCACCGTCATTAGGACGCTATCTGGATCGTCCACATGGAAGGAGATGGCGAATGGCGCCGATGTTGGTTTGGACGAACCACGTGAGTTTGATTCTCCTCCTTCTTTATGTATATTTCTTCTCAACTTTAGTAGTTTATCACATGCATCCAAATATATACCAACATTTGTGTAATTTGTTAGAAATAAACCCTGTCACGATGTTGGATATTTTAAATTTTCAGTTTTATACAGGAATTGACGATGTTAATTTGGTATTTAATAGCCGTCAAACAGTGGGCAGCATGAATAAGCAGCCACTCGTAGCAAGAAGCAACACAGTGGCAGCTTGCATAGCCCTATGGGCGCTAGCGCGCTGCTAGGCGTATAGGAGGAGCGGCCACAGCTGTCCGGCGCATTGCCTTGCGCTGGCGCTAGCAAAGGCTAGGGAGGGTGAGTATATGTGGCCAATGGTTGAGCCACCCATGCCAGCCCAGGCACGTATCAACTGTTCATGATGCATGCACGGCCCGGCCCGTCTGGCCGTGTTGTGCTTGTGCTGCCACCAAGGCTCGCATGCTGGCATGACATAGCACGGTTGTTCTAGCAGGCCGACATGGTATGGACTGGGCGTCTGGGCCACATGGATGATGGTGGTAGGCACCAAGAATAAAGAAGAGACGGTGATGCTTCTTGGTGTAGGAATGGAGGGCGAGAAGCTTCTTGGCGGCAACCGGTGAACGTGGAGGTTGTCGTGGTCATCAACGAGAAGTAAGAGGATGCGGAGGCGTGGAGCTGGTAGGAAGCAGCGACCAAGCAGTGCAACCGGGATGCCCATTGTTGAGCTTGCTTCGAGCAACCTTGCAGGCGGCGGCAGTCGATGATACAGGAGTCGACGGCAGCCCCAGACGATGCGAGAGTCAGCGGCGGGGATGAACAATGCAGGAGGCGGCAGCAAACAAAACCCTAACCATAGCCATCTCCATGATTTCGTTCAATTGTTTTTCAGCGATCGTCCAAGCCTTATACGAGCTAACATGCCTTTCTTAGCCCATGTGCCTAAAACAAGGTTGTGACGGCTCCACACTGCTTGGCTCCTTACTGTGCATAGCCTGGGCTCCGACTTTGGAATGGCTAGCATGACACTTCCAATTTGGGCCTCGTCGTCATGGGCCCATTCCATGATGGGCCAGGCCTCGCCTGTTTTGGCTAGCTATAAGGCTGAGTGATCTGGCTAGGCTTTGGGTCAACTTTTTTTTTTAGAATTTCACAGTATAACGCAGACACTCGCAACGCATGCACACTCACTCCTATGAACACACGCACGCAAACCCTACCCCTATGAGCATCTTCGAAGACTGGGCCGGCAAATCCTGGAGATTGACGAAGTTACCATAGGCGCCTCGCTGTCGACGGGTACGTCGCATACCACTGAAAGCACAAATGCCGTTAAATCCTGGAAAATCCGCTCCCATGGAGAGTCGAACCCAAGACCTAAGGTGCTACGGAGGCTCTTGTAACCACTAGGCTACAGGCCCTTTCGCGGCTTTGGGTCAACTTTGGATAAGAGTGGACATTTATGGAGTTGTACTAGGGTTTCGTCTAGTTCAGGTGGGCTAGAACCTACTACTAGAAGATTGATCGAACCATTGGCAGGCATGAACAGTGAAGTTTCACATTATGTAAAACGTCCAATGTAACTCCCTCAACAATAGGTCTATAGGTAGAATTTGTTTCGCATCCTTCAAGCACAAGAACGGGTATTTCACACACCTCAAGTATTAAAACCAGTGCAAAATTACTCCGTCAAATGTATTACTGACATGGCATCCACGTGGCAGCTAATTATTAAAGAATACATTAAAAAGATGTGGGACCCACCTGTAAGTGATTCTCTCTATCTTCTTCGTCCACCCTCCCCCTCTCTTCTCTTTCCCTACCAGAATGCTAGTGCCTAGCACCACCACAAGAACACCGACCTCTACCATTGCCAATGACTCCATCCTCCTGGTCCACCACCACGGCTAGCGGAACGGAAGAAGTGGCCCAGATGCAGTGTATATCAACATGGGTGCGGCTACCGGATGAGTTGGTGACAAAGCATGTGGATGAGGGGGAGGCAGGCACCGCCACAACCGCTGCTGAATAGAGATCAGCTCATCTGGCGAGGCAACCTAGGATACACTCATTAGAAGAGATTATTTTGATTTGGTTGGATTTGTTCTGATTGGTTTGCTTTGGTCATTGTTGCACCGTCGATGATGAAGCTGAGCAAGGTGACCCTCGCAGCAAGGTGGGGCCAGCCGGATCCGGTGACCGAACATGCATCTGGTGATGGTATGAGAGAGGGCAGCAGTGGAGGAAGAAGATGAGGAGAGAGAAAGTCACATGTGGGCCCTATATTTATTTCTAAAATTTCCTTTATGATTGGGCTACCACGTGGATGCCACAACAGCGATAGTGATTACCTTCATTTATTGTGTACTTCACAAAAAGTGAGGTAGGCGGCAGGTGGTGATAACCCTGTACCCATCCTTTGTATCCATCTACATTCAAGTATATCATAGAGCCGTAGGCCGGACTCAGCTTGACAAACTAGAGGAGAGCCGGTGCCCGAATCAATATTAACCCATAGAAATCCTCTGTTGCTTAAGCCTACCATTTGTTGTTGTCCTTGGTTGAATCTTATTCCTAAATATACACACATGTTCCCAATGATTTGATACCCTTGGAATACTTTGAGCTAAAGTGCTACAGTGGTATCCGTGTGCTTGCTGATTTATCTGTGACAATATCAAATACCAACATGGGTATACGGGAATATAAAAGGTTTTGGATTACAAAATTTGGATAAATAAACTTTAATTTTGAGAAAAGGTAAACTATGAAAATCGGAATTAGTTTCATTCAATTTGGAGGACCGGATCTGAAATTTGTTAGTGGAGATTATGATATGGATTCTTGGAATTTTTTTTTTTTGGCGAAAGACAGAACTAATCGTTTGCAATATATATCAAGAATTTGAATCTAGAACTCCAAAATGAAGAAAAGGGTTAAATATTATTAACAGTAAATTCGTTTAGTTTGATAGGTTACACTTGAATTAGTAAGAATAAAGCATGTTATAGACTTTTGAGGACAAAATTTGCTCTAGGACACTCTAGCTTTAATTTGTGACATTTTCTATAGGGCATTCTAATTTGTGGTTTTCCCATACGACACCGTAGTTTTATAGTTCTTTGCTAAAAGACACTCCATCTATTATTTTAATATATCACATTCAAATAGAGAGATAAAACTTTGTAAAAGATGATTTTACCTTTGGTTCGCCAAGCATAATTAAAATTTAAACACTTTTTTTGTACAATTTAAACATATTTTTGCAAAATTCAAAACTTGATCCAAAATTACTGAAATCAAATACATTATTTTTTAAAAAAAATGAAAATTGAAATATTATTTTCTGAATTTATACTTTTTTGTAAAACATTTTGATTTCCAGAAATTGGGACAGCTTTTAAATTTTTGCAAATGTTTAGAACCAACTAGAATTTGTTTGGGTTTGAATATGCTAGGTGAACCAAGGGTAAAATCATTTTTTGAAAAGTTTTATCTCTACAATTGAATAGGATATATTAAAATAATATATTGAATGTCTTTTGGCAAAGTACCATAAAACTAAGCAAATGCCACAAAGCTAGAGTCTCCTAAACTAATTTTGTCAATTTTGAGGTATTTTATAGAGATTGGTGAAAATAAGAAAAGTTTAAAATCCGAAGAATTTAAATCCAAGGATGTCACACATAGAAAAGAAAATGTTGTATGATCGAGACAAAAATCAAGCCTACAAGAGGGGAGGGATGACTGGTAGGACCACCAAAAACCAAAACTTTTAGCGGGGATAAAAGTTACCCTCATATTTGATGAAGTTCAACCGATGGCACCATTAGATTGCCACCGGTCTGACTGCATACATGCCGCTTGTCTGACCGCCACCTTGCCGCCGGTTGGACCACCTCCGACTATCACTTACACCGCCATCACGCCGCCAGTTAGGCCGCCCAATAAACTCTGGTCACTGTTGGGATCCAAAAAAACATGTACCGACAAAACTCAAGAAAGTAAATTAACTTTATTGTATCAATATGTGTTTAAAAGTGCATCTAAAGCAATCATCTCTCAACTCTTGACCTAGTACTAAAACCTCGAAAGAAACCCTAATTTTTCTCTCCCAAAAAGTCGATATCTTCTAGCCTCAACCCATCATCTATTTATACCCACATTGTGGCTACCCCTAGCCACAAATCCAACTAGAACTAGGACTCCTAATCACATAGGAAACCTACCAAACGAGGGAAACAACATCCCCATACAACTCTACACTCCAATCTTTATAAACTTGGAGTCCAATTGAAATTTGACTCCTCTTTCCACATGCACACAACACCACGTGTATACCATATGGAAACCTTCACCTCGACGTGCATTGTTCTATAACCTAAGCATCCCGCGTGATATCCTTGACCGTCTGAACCTCAACTTCTACCAAGCCTATTCCCGATTCATTAACGTTTATACTCCCATGGTCTCAAGCAACACCTACACATGTACAACAAGAAACTTCATATTTGAGTACAACTTCACACCAACTTGACCGTCGGGCTATTAGGTCAGTCCGCACCAACACCTCCGGTCTGACTGGTGGCAACCCCCGATCTGACCGGCCTCACAATGCCGACCACTACACTATTCACTGTCCAAAAACACATCACCATATTTTCAACAAGCACTTACATTTAATAATTGTTCATCACAAAGATTAATCATCACATGATTCTACAAAGGTTTAAGATTCAAATATTCAAATCAGAGACATTAAAAAGAAGGAAGTTCTGAAATTAACTTTTTAGAGTTCAAAAATAATTTATGTTTCACTAAATTCAAGAAATCATAAAAAAAAGTTAAAAATAGAAAGTGAAGAATTGACATGATGCAATTTAAAATCTTTGGCTCAAAATTTAAAATTTTGAAGAATTCAGACGTGGGCATCAAGGATTTCATCTTGTACTGCTTCCCCTCCCACCATACATTCGTTCTTAATATAGCATTGGCTTTAGTGATTTTGGCAACTCAATCATCTGAGTTGGATACTCTCCAAGCAGTGTTGAGGATGAGGTTAATTTGTTAACAGCTTGAATATCTCTTATTATTCCAAGTCCTCCTTTAATGGGACGACAAATTAAATATACTTCCAAGTTCTAAGACAAACAGGTTTCTTTGATTCTCTTCCTGATGTCGGCTAGGGATGCAATTAGAGCGGATAAACGGTTTTTTCCCCTCGCTTCGAATTCGCCACTCTAGTTATTTTTTTTCTCTCAAATTTTATACTAGCAATTTATTTTCTTAATTTTTATACTAGTATATACTAAGCGGGATTGCCACTTTAACTCCTGAAATCCTGTTGTCTTTGGAGTAGTGCAGTGGCGAGAATGCCACTCCACGCTGCTAGTTCATTTTTGTGGAGCAATCCGGCAATCTCTCATGAAACATTTGGTTGTGCTCTAACTTGATCAGAAGTGGATTTGAGAGTTGGAGGTACACCAAACAGACCATCTAAAAGCTCAAATGATAGAAGTTAATTTTGAAGTTAATACCTCGGTCTCGAAATATAGCAAGTGCCTAGATTTCTATACTAATTTAAAGGTAGTAGTAGTGAATCTGCTACCACTACCTTTAGCACTAGCGTATGGCCTCCTTGTCGGTGAAACTCACATGCTCAATAAATTTAAACGTTTCATAAAAAAATAATGTCTACACAAAATAATGTCCATTTTATTTGGTATGGTCTTACATGTAGTGAAGGAATTCATATAGTTACAGGGGTTGGAAAGAGACAGACTAGATAATGTTTAAATGATGAGCATGTGCATAGTTAATGCATAGGTAATTACTAGTATAGCTAAAACTCTATATTTTAAGAGATATAATAGTTTTCATAAGAAAAAAACCATGGACATATAATAAACAGGATACATATAAATAGACAAGGGAGAGAAAACTGATTTAATGACAACAAAAAGCCTTGGACTTGGAGCATGAGAAAGTTTATCAGCCTTATCATCAGCCCATGTGCACAACGTTCTTCATGGCTTCATGACATGGACCCACCAGAGACTCGGTCAAAGTGTCATGGACCGTACGTCAACAACGTCTAACCTTTTTGGCGCGCCCATGCATGCATGCAATCCACTCCCATGCACGTACGTACACCCCCAGTTTAGCCCTCACGTTCCTTCCCTTCCCAATTTCACTATCTCCACGTGCACGACGGCCTCCTCCGCCGCGGAGAGCACAGCAACCATGGCCGCCGCCGCCGCCGCCGCCGGACTCATCCTAGCTCTCGCCTTCGCGTCGTCGTCGCCGCCCGCCGCCGCGGCGGTCAAGTTCAACGTCACCGAGATCCTGCACGAGTTCCCGGAGTTCTCCGTGTTCAACGGCCTCCTCTCGCAGACGAGGCTCGCCGAGGACGTCAACCTGCGGCCGGCCGTCACCGTCCTCGTCGTCGACGACGCCGCCGCCGGCGCCATAACGTCGCTCCCGGAGGCCACGCAGGGGGAGGTGGTGGCGCTGCAGGTGCTCCTCGACTACTACGACCCCGTCAAGCTGTACAGCCTCAAGGCGAAGACGGCGCTCCTCCCCACGCTGCTCCGGCCGACCGCCGCCGGCGGCGGCGGCGGAGGCGTGGGGCTCGTGAAGTACACCCAGGTCACCGACGACCAAATGGCGTTCGGCTCCGGCGAGCCCGGCGCGCCGATCGGGTCGCAGCTGGTGAAGGTCGTGGCGTGCCGGCCGTACAACCTCTCCGTCATGCAGGTCAGCGCCCCCATCGTGGCGCCGAGCTTGGGCGGCCCCTCTTCCGGCGGCGGCACGCCGCCGTATTCTCCGGCGACGGCCAAGAGCGCCGACGAAGCGTCGGCCTCCTCGATGACGGACTACGACGACGATCCCATCGCTCCGGCGGCGGTTGATGGTCCGGGAAATGTGGATACGCCGCCGACGAAGACGACATCGCCGTCGACAAACGGGACAAGTGCGGCGGCGGACGGGACAACAACGTCGGCGGGAAGCTGCGCGGTGGTGGCCGGCGCAGGCGTTGGGCTGATGGCGGCGGGGCTCGTGATGCTCATTTCAGTTTAATGTTAATTAATTAGAGGCTTAGACTCCCTTTTTCTTTTCTTGGTTATTAATGCTGATTTAATTACTGTAGCTGTGTTAATTAGTGAGAAGAGAAAAATTAACTTGAGTCCCGTGAACCGCAACAGATGCTGCGATTCCGCAACTATCGAACTGTGCAACCGGCCATACATGCGCGCGGCGCGGTGTCGTCTTTCTCCTTTTGATATCACCGCCGTCGGTGTTGCAGGAGGGCAGGATCATAACCCTGTTGGAGCCGTCACGCAGAGCCCTAGATTCAGTTGGAGATTACTATTTGTTTTCGAGATCGAGCTTCAATTTTTGAATTTTAACCTGCTCCAAAATTTTCCCGTGATGATCAGTTTTTTGAATGGAGGAGACTACAAATTAGTTATCCGATTCTTCAAAAAAAAATAAATGATACCTACCCTCCTAATGCCTTGTTTAGATCAAAAAAAATTGGCCAAAAACATCACATCAAATGTTTGGACACATGCATGGGACATTAAATGTAGGAAAAAACCAATTGCACATTTTGCACGTAAATTGCGACACGAATCTTTTAAGCCTAATTACTCCACGATTTGTCAATGTGGTGCTACAGTAAACATTTGCTAATGACGGATTAATTAGGCTTAATAAATTTATCTCGCAGTTTATAGGCGGAATCTATAATTTGTTTTGTTATTAGTCTACGTTTAATACTTCAAATGTGTGTCCGTATACTTCAAAAACTTTACACCCAAGAACTAAACACACCCTAATATAGGCCTTTCGGATCCCCTCCCCACCTCTGTTTTCTATCTCCCCCTTCTCTGATATATGTATATCCACATTTTTACTAAAATTTTAAGCAAGTTTTTCTCCTAGAATACTACTTCATCTGTTTGATATCATAAGTACGTCCACAATATGCGTTACAAGATGTTTTTACTTTGGTCAAAGTCAAACTACTTAAAGTTTGACCAAGTTTATAGGAAAAAAAATAGTAATATTTTCAATCCAAGATAAATTTATTATAAAAATATATTTAATTATTAATTTAATAAAAACTAATTTGGTAATGTAAATATTACTATATTTGTCTATAAACTTAGTTAAATTTGAAGCAGTTTGATTTTGATCAAAGTCAAAACATCTTATAACTTGAAACGGAGGAAGTACAAAAGGAAAGCAATAAGTAAATGAAGCCTTACTAGGTTTAATCAAACTATAAGCATTGTAGAACTAGGAAATACTAGCAAATAACAGGTTATAGTGCTATTACCGAGCAATAAAGGATAAGCAATATGATTTATCTCTTTCCCCCTCGTATTGCTAGTGGATTATGGGTGGCCAAGTTTGACAGCCACTTCTATTGTTTTACCATTGTAGCTTTCGTAACAACTAGTAACAACTAATTGTTGATATCCTAAGATGTTTTGACCTTTTGCTATCAAATTTATTTAATTTTGATCAAGTTTATGGCAAAACATAGCAACATTTCCAACACCAATTAAACATATAATCAAAATATATTCAATGTTAGATTTAATAAAACCATATTTAACTTAGAGAAAAGTCAAAAAAAAATCTTACAATATGAAATGGAGGGAGCATCTGATTTATGATCCGTTTAAAACCGTTGTGTACGTTGTAATTTATTCTTTATAAGAAGATATAACATGATAATATTTTAATAAAAACATATATGTCCTAAAAACCATTGTTTTATCTCTTATGAAACATAATTTCATCACTTACAAATTTTTCGACTAATGTTTGAGATAGATGCAACAATGACAATTACCTTACGAAACATTAAGTCTCAACGAGTAAAACATGAAAAAAATCCCTACATGAAACATATAATGTATATTCAAACACTTTTTTATTAAAATATTTTTATATCACGTATGAAACATCGAGTTGTAATTATTGAAACATAAAAATACTTCGTGAAACATCTAAAAGAAATTTTACATGCAGCAACTATAAATGACCAGGTGAAACATGAGCAAATACTTATTGAAATATTCAATAACACCATGGGCAACATTTATAAAAGATCCACTGCAGAAAAAAAAGTTAAAAACAATAAAATATAGCCATGTGAGATTTTGTTATAAAGATTTAATTGCAACAGACCAAACAATTGGCTTAGGTCGTAAAACAGATTAGTAACTTAAGATAAAAATTATTTAAACTTTAGTTTAAAAAAGTTTTACATGTATCCAGGAGGAGAGAGAAGGAAGAGAGATCATGATACAATCTTATGATGCATGCATGCAGAGGCACGGCAGATGAGACGACGCTACAGCGATGGAATCAGGGGGAGGTCACCCGGTATTTGGGCCTGGTTTGGGTGCTCAACCGAAAGCATTTTCATGTATCTTTTCTTCATCCTCTCTCTTAAAACTTCTAATTGGCACACTCAGCTCATCATGCCAACCCATATTAGATACTTCGGTGGTGACTCCTCGAGGTTACGGTATCAACTATCGGCCGTTGCTATTGCCATGTGAACTCCACCGTCTTTATCATAGCCCGCCGCCACATGCCCAGCTTCTCTGAAGTAAGACGAGCAACGGAAGAGCACCTGTAGTGTCACTGTGGCTTTGGTGACGATTGAGACAAATGGTTTGAGTATTTAGATGAAGGTTTTAGATTTTCTTTTTAATTGATTGAAAGTTTATTATTTATTTAGATGAAAGTTTTATATATTAATTAAAAGTTCTTTGATTTGATTCTTAGAGTTTTAGATCTTGAATTGGGATTTCCTCCCTCTAGCTTGTTTGTCTCTCTCCTTTCCTTCTTCCCCTTCTATCTTTCCTTTTCTTTTTATTATCATATTGGAATAAGTTCATCTAAGGTCCCTTAACTTGTCAACGAATCTGATTTTCATCCTTCAATCACAAAGCCAGATACAACGGGTCCCTCAACTATCAAAACCAGTGCGAATTAGGTCCCTCGGCGATTTCGATAGCAGTTTTGACTGACGTGGCGCCTACGTGGCTAATTTGACTCGGTCTCGATCTGACGTGGCACTGACGTGATGCATACGTGGCAATTCAATTCAGAAAAATAATAAACCCCGTGGGACCCACATGTCAGTTTCACACACAAATTAATAAAAAATGGCAGGGCCCACGTGGGCCCCACATGTCATTTCACCCCTCTTCTTCCTCCTCTCTCTCCCCATCTCCCATCTCTTCATCTCTCTCCCCTTTCCTCTCTCGCTTCGGCGCTCGCGCCGCTCTCCTCGTCCCCAGGCCTCTCCGACCGCCTCTTCGCCGCCCGCGACGAGCTCCACGAGCGGCAGGAGCACCTCGCCGCTGCCTCCTCGTAGCCCGACCTCGCCGCTCGACTTCGTGCTGCCCGCGCCTCACCCGACCCCCTCGCCGCCTCTGCCGAGCTCAAGCCTCTCTTGGTGGATCCCAAGGGATCTGAATCTAGTCCAGACGAACCCATCGCCGTCATCGGCGTCTGGGCACGGTTCATGAGCAAAGGCGGCTGCGCCGTCGCTGGTCCATCACCAGCTTCTCGCTGTCCACGCTGACCAACTCGCTCGTCGTCGGCGTGCCCATGGCACGCGCCATGTACGGCGAGTGGGCGCAGCAGCTTGTCGTTGTCAGCTCTGGCCAAGGATTACAGCAACACGCGCACTTCAACTAGCTGGAGCGAAAATCTTTGTGGACAAACACAGAAGAATTTCTCGATGACGAACGCCTTATCTAGTTTTTCTCATTCACTTGGCACTTAACTCAGGAGATTACATGACTTTTGTAGCCCAGCAGACACACCACTAAGAAAAAAACTTCGGCCGCATCGTACGCGCACGCAGCACGCGATCCAATTAATTCGGCAGCCACTAGCTAGCCGCATGCACGAAGCTAACTGCCACACAAAAATAATGCTAACAATTGTCCAGCTCTCCGTCTTCCAGGCCATCGTCTGGTTCACGCTGCTGCTGTTCGTGCTCGAGATCAGGAAGGCCGCCATCGGAATGTACGTCGACGGTGCGTCGTCCTCTGACGAGTCGTCATTGTCGTCAACGATGACGCCGGCCAGCAAAGGACGTCGAGGCCAGCGCTGGCGCCGCCGCATCCACGGTCATCGTCGTCACCGCGGCGAGCGGCGCCGGCAAGTCGTCGCTGTGGGGCGCTGGTGAAAGTAGTGGCGCCGCTCCCTCCTCTCCGGCCGACGCCGCCGCGCTCCGCTCCCTCCTCTCCCGCCGGCGGTCATCGGGGAGAAGGGCGGCGGACGGCCGGCCGCCATCGGGGACAAGGGCGACGACCGGTGGGAAGGAGCTAGGCGAGCTCCCTGGTCTACCGGCGAGCGCGTGCAAGAGCGAGATGGCCGGCGGCCACTCTTCTCCATTTTCGCCCCACCGTCGTCGCAAGAGAGAGAAAAAGAGGGGAGATGGGGAGAGAGGAAGCAGAAGAGGAGGAGTGAGTTAACATGTGGGGCCCGCCATTCTTTTATTAATTTGTGTGAAACTGACATACGAGTCTTACGGGGTTTATTATTTTTCCGGATCAAATTGCCACGTAAGCGTCCACATCAGTGTCAGATCGAGACCAAGTCAAATTAGCCACATAGACGCTACATCAGCCAAAACCGCCATCGAAACCGCCGAGGGACCTAATCTGCACCGGTTTTGATAGTTGAGGGACCCGTTGTATCCGGTTTTGCGGTTGAAGGACGTAAATCGGATTCGTTGACAAGTTAAGGGACCTTAGATGAACTTATTCCTATCATATTTCCTCTGGTTTTCCTGGCCACAGCTATGGCCCATTTCCCTGTCTCTGTGGCCGGCCCAACTCGCGCTGTGCTCCCAGGCCCCCATGCCACGCTGTCCGTACCCCTGCCTGCGTGCGCACCGTCGTGAGCGCCATGGCTATACGGTCCTTTCCTTCCTCCTCTTCTTCTTCGTCGCCGGCGGCCCGGCGCCATCTCCGTTCTGCCGCCGCACCGTCGAACAGAACACCACCTCCTCGAAGACATTCTGCAATGGAGTACGGCCTACGGCAACATTGGAGCCCTCCCTCTCAATCCTTTCCAATTATGGACATATACCGCCTCCAACTCCAAATCGGACTCGGACTCGGCGTTCGAGTTCGACTCGGATTCGGAGTCGGAGTACGTCGCCGCTCCTTAAAAGCACGGCGGCGCTCACCAGCTAGAGACCATCCAACGCATCCATTCCGTCCTCTTCGATTGCTGCTTTCCCGTCGCGACCATGGCTCCCGCCGGCGACTACGGCGCCTCGGTGAGCATGATGATCAGCTACGGCGGCGCGATCGTCCAGGCCGACGGCAAGGCCAAGGCGGCGTACTACGCCGGCGGAGTCCACCGCATCGTCAAGGTCGGCATGTCCGAGCGGCTGCCCGGCCTCCGCGCGCGGCTCGCGGCGCTCGCCGGCTGCGCCGACGTGTTCATCCGCTACGCGCTCCCCGGGGAGGGCCTCGGCGTCCTCCGCGACGTGGCGGACGACGGCGACCTGTGGGGCCTCGTGTCGCTGCTCTTCTACTACAAGGAGGTGCCCGTGTCGTCCAAGCCCGGCAGCATCAGGGTCTTCCTGTTCGCCGCCGATCACGACGCGCCGCCGCACCGAACCGCGTCGGCGCCGTCGTTACCGGCGCTGGTATCTGGAAGTGCCTCTGCTGCTCCTCCCGTTACACTGGGGTTGCCACGCAGCGCGTCTTCACCGTCGCTGGCGACGTCGGGCTCGGGCACCGCCGTGAGGATGAAGGTGAGCTACGGCGGGGAGATCATCCAGCAGCAGCGCGGCGGATCAGCGGCGGCGTCGTGCTACTACGCCGGGGGAGTTCACCGGATCGTCAGGGTCGGCCTGTCGGAGCGCCTCGCCGGCCTCCGCGCGCGGCTCGCGGCGCTCGCCGGCTTCTCCGACTCCGACGACGTCCGCATCCGGTACGCGCTCCCGGGAGAGGAGGGCCTCCACCTCCACGACGTGGCGAGCGACGGCGACCTGTGGAGCCTCGTGTCGCTGCTCTTCTTCCACGAGGCGGTGATGGCCACCTCCAGCAAGCCCAAGCAAGGCCGCATCCGCGTGTTCCTCTTCGCCGCCCACGACGCCCCGGCGACGTCGTCGACGTCGCCCACCGCGGCGCCGCTCAGGAGGAGCGCGTCGTCGCCGTTCTTGCCGACATTGGTGGAGGAAGACGAGGACGACGACGACAACGACGGCAACACGGACACGGCGGCTGCAACTCAGACGAGCACTAGCCGTGTCACCGCCACCGTGGGCATGCGGCGGAGCGCCACGTCGCCGGCGCTGGCGACGACGTCATCGAGCTCGGACGCGGCGACTGCCTCGACGTCCGGTGGTGCAACATCCGGTTCATCAGGAGACAGCGACACACCGGCGATGACATCTTCCACGGCAGCGGCGGCGGCGGTGCAGTTCGGTCCGGTGGTGCTTGTGCCGGTGATGGTGGTGTTCCCGGTGATCCCCGTGTACGCGATTGGCGTGGTAGATTATCGTAGTGTGCTCCTTGTAGCGTAGTGAAATGCCTTGTTTCCTACTGCCAATCTGAGCTATGTACTTGTCTACTTGATTTTGTACAATTCATTCAAGGTTATTATTGTAAACCACATTACCAATGTACTCATCGTGTGTTCACTGTTCAACGGTATTATATTTCATTCACAGAACAGATTGCAACCTAATCGCCATTAGCATCGAAATAAAGCTTATGTATTGTAGTGATAAATGAATATATAGCACAGAAAACGTGAAGTAAAGCGTAGCTCAAGTTCGTTGTGATGGACCGGGTTCATCCGAGTCAAGTCCTGGACCAGTTTCAGCCCACCCAAATTTAAATTCTAGACTTTAAAATCGATAAATATGCTAATTATATTTTTAATGATATGTATGTCAATAGTGATGGCTTCATGAATGCAAGATATACCAGTGAACCAGTCCAGTTTTTCAGAAATGCTCGTAGAGGTAGCTTGTTGCACATGTTGTGACCACATGCGTTTGAAAAAATAGCACAGAAAACATTCGCAGAATATTAGCACCATGCAATTACAACGCAAAATGTTGTAAAGAATACGTAGGGCTACACATTGGTGCGAGGAGCCAACAAAATGCTTTTTGCCGCACTGGACTTTTTTCAACGCTTTGGCACGAACAGATTACAGATTGTGTCCGGGCCTGCTAGTTGCAGCAGAAGAGGTATCAACTTCCCAGTGAAACTTCACACAGTTCTCTAGCTTAGCTACACAAATGAAGCAAACAAAGGAATTGCTGCATGGTAGACAGATACGACATAAAATCGAACTGAATTGGCGAGAATCGAAGAGATGTCCCCATTGACATATACAGATGTAATCCAACTTTTTAGACCTACATTTTACTACCGAGTTCCTTCGGCTTCGCAGCTTTCCCTGACTCCATATCCTGCAATGCAGTTAGAAGGGGGAAAAATAAGTCAAATGGAGAGCCCAAATATACCAGTTGTCTAAAGAAAAATATAGCAACACTTGATTATGCTAAATAACAGTGAACCAAAGGATTGCAAAGCCAAATATTTAATTACAAGACAAGAATGTCTCCTAGACCAGACAAACTGCATGGGTAAATAAACTCAGCGACATTCCACTTCGGCATTGATGTCAGATTGTCAGGTCAAGTCTGTCTGGTGTGCTCAGTGTCCACAGTTCAATAATGCACGAATTACTTTCTTTGTGACTGTCACAGGCTCACAGCACATAGATCAGAATGCAGAGCGGCTCTGGTCATACAGTAGTGTTGTAGGCAATCACTGAAGGTAGATAGGCCACTGAAAATTAAGAACAAGCCATGTCTGCATCCAACACGAAGCACATGCCTAAATGTTGGCAGTTTGGCACTTACAATAACAAAACTATAAAAGTTCAAAGTGATAAAGAATTAAAGAGCGTGGCATGTCTATTTTCTTAGGTTGAGGGAAGTATAGACTAGGCAATTAACTTTAAGCCTAAAGAGATACTAACATATCCTATAATAGCAAAATTCATTTTCCAGATGTTAGGAACTGGGGTTGATCCAAAGCTCCTAAGGTAGTAATGGTGCTCCATGGGAGGGCGAGGATGGTGCATCCACCGAACCATGACAGTGAACAGCTGAACAAGAGAGAGAGAGAGTTTGGCGATAATTCTACTTATCCTTCTTATTGATGGAGTTCTGCCTTCTAAAATCGATTAATAACCTTGCTAACAAACAGAAAATCTTAGGAGCTAAATCTTATCTAGCTTAACATTGAAATTAATCCAAAGCTAATCCTGATTGAACAAAAAGACAAGGATGACTTCTGGCGCACCTAGCACCTGACATAGGGAATTCCCAAAATAAGACCAGATCTTTCCACAAAGTTTTTTCCTAATTTGGATCCCCACCACACAATAGTGAATTTTTTTTTTTGTTCAAAAGAAAACACATATCTGTAGATATATGTTCTAATAAGAAGTCTGGTAAGAAATGATAGGACCTGCGTGCTTTGGCTTGATAAAAATAACAGACGATATGTCTGCAACTGCATGTTCACACAACCTTGTATGAAGTTACAGGCTATATGACTGGTGTCAATAAATACTTCTATATTATGTTAAGCATTTTTTACAATAATCAGATCTCTTTTGTCCATGTTAGCAAGAAAATTTGATATGTACAATGGCATGTATTGCCACGCCAAATAAATTTTATACCAGCTTCACAAAGAAGTCCAATTTGATAATTGGTATGGAAAGACCTTTTCTTTGCGGGGATGGATAAAAAGACTCTGATCTACATTTAGCTCATCATATCCAGATTTTTAAATGTAAAATTCGTGCTCATGTTAGCTTTTCAAATTTTAATTTCAGAAAGGTATTTTGGAAGCCTGGTTCTTTCAATGATGGAATCCATCAATGTCATCTGAGACTTTTTATTGGAACACACTAATTGGTACATCATAGAAACATTATGACCAACACTAGCAAAAGAGTGTGTTACCATATCACAGTGAAGACTAATTGTGAAAAAATAGAATTAGTATGGTTTGCTGCTATATGAAAACCAAATAAATACACAATAAATACCAATACTTAGGCAATGACAGAGTACAGGAATTTTGAAGAATCTAATATTGCAAACAGTTCAATTCCTAAAAGCACGAGGTACCTGTCCCTCTGCATTCTAAATAGGGACTTAACTCTTCTACATATCCCAACATGTATGCTTTAAATAGAAGAAATTGACCATCCATAATTAAGATATATAGTCTAATCCCCATAAACAAGGTGATAAAATGTAATTATGTGTAGGTGACAAATCCCAAGATACATGTGGAGATTGTCAAAGGAATGAAAGTGTGCAAACAACCAATGCAAATTACTACCTTTCTTATTAACAAAGGCAGTCAACAATATCTACAGGGGGGGAGGACATAGATGAATCTAAAGCAACATTTCAACTTAAATCTAAATCAGTTTCACCATACAAACATATTTAAGAACCAATTTAGCAAGAACTAATAATAATCAGCCAATCAGGTACTAGTAAGTAACACATCCAGTGGCAAACAAGTTGTGCTTCCAGTACTGACCAAGTGACCATACATTACTTAATCCAGCCCATGCATGGTAGACCACCAAGAAAAGAATATTAGGTAGATCAAAAGGGGAAAAGATGATGTGCAATGCAATACATGTGTCAGAAAACAATACGGGGAATAGGGAGATGCATGATATTTTAGTGCAGTACATGGGTCAGAAACAATACAGGGAAAGAAAAATCACAATTGACTAGCACCACCACCATCCAAAAACTACATTCTCCACAGAAGCTTTGGGCTTGATTACCAACCATAATACTACCCACCCACTACTACCAGCATCCTGTAATGTTGTAACCCTTAAGTAGCACTAAATCGCCGCACTTAGGATTACAAACGGTGACAGCTACAGGCCTACCACCACCGACAATTATAAACCACACGGAATCACGAATGGGCTACAAGATTCCACTCCAGTACAGGATCAGAGACAGCTGCATCCCACCTCCCAACGCTGAGCCACAGGACAGATGGATCTTTGCTAAACTCACGCTCAAATCACCACAATTTCGCTATCCGTGCAAAGCATTGATGCAGTTTACACCATCAAATTGAAAGTAACAAGACTGAAAGAACACAAAATTTTTGCAGAAGGGGTAGAGTGGAGGCGAGAACCTTTCCGTTGCTCTCATAGTACTCGTTGAGAGCCCACTGGTACTTGGATTGATCCAGCCCGAACCAGTTCGAGATGTACTCGTCCAAGCTGGCGTGCGCTGCAGCGATAAATGCTCACCAAATCAATTTCAAAACCCACGAATCGAATTCGAATTTCGAAACCACACAATGAGGCGGCCATCGGAGAGAAAATCAAATCTCTCGCGCCCGGGGGGGATTCAATCAATCACCCACCTTCTTGCACGCGCGCGACCGTGTCCCAGAACAAGGCGAGCATGGATCCATCGGGCCTCGCCTCCGCCTTCTCGAACTGCGGCGGCGGCACCTGCACCGGCGGCGGCGTCGGCGGGGGCCTAGGGGCCGAGAGCTTCGCGGAAGGCAGTGGCACCTGCACCGGCGGCGGAGGCCGAGGGGCGGCGGCGGAGGAGAGCTTCGCGGCGGGCAGCGGCGGTGAGACCGTCTTTACCGGCGGCGGGGTGGCCAGCTGCGGGGAGGCCGCCGGCGCCTCCTCCTTGACCGGCGGCTGCTCGGCCCGCGGCGGAGAGGGAGGCGGCGTCGAATCCTCGGCCGCGCGGGGGGATCCGCTGGGGGTGGTGAACTCCGACCGCGGAGAGTCCGGCGACCCCTCCGCCTCCGCCTCCGCCGGCGACGGCGGCGTGATGAAGACCGTGAGGTTGCCCGCCTTGCCTATCACCGGCGGCGGCGGCGGGGTCGACGCCATCACCGGCCGCGCGGGGAGGAGGTAGGGTTCCCGGGGAGGGGGATGGGGAGGCGGCGGAGCTCGTGTGGGGGAGTGAGGAGGAGGAGAAGGCTGCGAGTGGGAGACGCCATTGCGGGCGACAAGGGAGAGAAGCTTTTGTTCCGCGCTTTTTCGTGATTTTTTTTTCTCCTTTTTCAAATCTCTTTTTCAACTTTTCAGCGGCGTATTTTTAGCTCAAAATAGTACTCGCTCCATCCTAGTAGTATTTTAAGTTTAGTTGTAAGGGTTTATGTGACGTTCATTTTATTTAAAAACTTTATAAAAAATTTAAAAAATAAATCACGTATAGAGTATTATTTATATTTTATCATCTATAGCAATAAAAATATTAATTATAAAAAAATTAATAAAACAGGTAATCAAGTGTTGAGGGAGTAATACAGTAGAAAAAGGTTTGTGAAAAGGTATAGCTGCACCGAGCTTTTCGTGCACCCGGTGAAGGGGTTGACTTGTGGACCCACAGGTCAGTGGGGGAAGGGGTAGTGAACCAGGTGTAGGTACATGCCAGAAGGATTTCACGGGAGAGGGAGGGAAAGGGGCCTCCCGTTGTCCTCGGATCCCTTTAGAAAAGGCAGTACGCTTTTACTGTTTTGCCCCTGAATGAGGAGCTTAATTCTGCTTGTTGACACTCTAACGCCTGTTGACTTTGGCTAAGAGCCTGTTTATTTTCTTGACTCTAAACTACTCCCTACATCCTAAAATATAAAATATAAGTGATTTAGTTGAATTGGACATATTCTAATACTATAAATCTGAATAAAACTATTTATAATAGTAGGATATGTCTCATCTAACAGAAATCTCTTATATATTAGGACGGAGGATGTACAATTTTCTTGTTTTCTGTTAGAGGTTGGAACAATTCTAACATATAGAACCGAAAATGTTTTCTGTGAAAGGGCATGTAGCCTAGTGATTACAGTAAGCTTAGTAGAACCCTAAGGTTCTGAGTTCAAATCTCCATAGGAGCGAATTTCATATTGGGTTATTTGATAGCTAAGTTATGTATTTAATAGGCTAAGTTCCTAATTAAAAAAAGGCTGCATATATCCGGTTGGATATAGAGGCCAGGTAAAAAATACTCTTCTCTAAAAAAAAATATAGAACCGAAAAAGTAGCATATATCCGGTTGGATATAGAGAGGCCGAGTAAAAATACCCTTCTCTAAAAAAATATAGAACCGAAAAAGTAGAGTAATATAAATGTTGCACATAAGAGGTTTGAGTGGATAGAAAATTTCATATGTTTTCTTCCTTTGACTTGTGGGAAAGAAAATTTCCTTTGGTTTTTTTATACCTACATTTCCATAAACCGAATGACACTCATATAAATTAATCCTTAAGAATCTAAATCCTTTGGTTTTCCTCCTAAATGAATAGGCTTTTTTACGCTTTTCAAAATGTTAAACAACACATTTTTTTGAAAAAAAAATATATAAAAAGTTTCTAAGTCCATCGAGCTTTTTAATAGTTAATACTTAATTGATTAGTACACTAATTTTTTTTTCTTGTTTCGTGTGCGAATGAAAATATCCTTCGAATGCAGCCTAAGGCTGAGTTCCAACTGAAAACTGAAACTTTCTCGTTTTCTCTTAGTAAGTATTTTTAGGAAGATTTTTAAAGTTAAATAAATTTATTTTTGAAATACTCAATTAATCACGTGCTAATTTCTAATATAGGTCTTGTTCACTTTATAGCCATTTTCAACATTTCCAAAATTGGGAATTGGTAACATTAATAACTTTAGGTAAGATTGGCTAAATATGATGTTGTCAAAATCTCTAGCTATGACCAATATTTGGTAATAAACTAATATTGTTATATGTTTGTCAATTTTAACAAATAATGGTATGGTTCAGAATGGCATGAATCTAAACATGCCTCTAGTTTTGTATGCCATTGAGTTGCTCTGCCAAAAGCCCAAAATGCTATGTCGAACGCAGCCTAAGCAATACCTTTTTTTAAAGAAAGCCTAACAATACTTCATCTTTCTTAAATAACTGACACTAGGACCGTCTCACTTTAACTACAAAATTTCTTTTAAGTAACTGCTCCCTTCGTTTCATATTATAAATCTTTTTCATTTTTCTTCCTAGTTAAACCTTTTTAAGTGTGACCGAGATTATAGAAAAATTTAGCAACATCTACAAAACCAAATTAGTTTTATAATAACTAGTATCTAATATATTCTGATAGTATGTTTGTTTTGTGTTGAAAATATTGCTGTATTTTTTATAAATTTGATCAAAGTTTGACTAGAAAAAAAGTCAAAATGATTTGTATTATGAAACAGAGGTAGTATATTTTATTATATTGTGATGAGTGAAAGTTTTATGGTTATATTAGCAGCACTACACAGTTCAATAGTATAATATATTTTCAAGTATTTATAAATTCTTTAAGAAAAAAGAAAAAGATCAAAGTTGAATAGTGGTAGTGACAATTATTAAAACGAAGTGAGTATTTTATTTTTGTTTTAAAGCTATACTAAATTACTACCTCTCTTCTTAAATAATTGACACCGGCACTATTTGCTTTCATATTTCACTTTTTTTTAAAAAAGAAGATATGAACACTTAAAAATATGTAGCGTCACAAATAACCACACAACTTTCATTCATCAAAATTCAATCATTCAAAAGTAATTTACAGTCTAATAAGTAACACGGTAAATAGTAATCATTGTCAAATTGTTGCGCTATCTTATTTTCATTCCAGTTGGCACGAGAAAAAAAACTTGTAAAAAGTGTGTGTGTGTGTGTGTATTCAGGTTCGTCTGTTAGGATGTTCTATTCCACTATCCAAATTTCTATGTGGCGAATTTACTTATAACCGTTAGTCATTAGAGTTACAGCTTTGGTAGGTACACCACTCCAGGAAATACCTGACAAATGAATTTGTTCCGACTTATATCTGGGGAATCCATCTACTCGTGATTTGATGGTTTACCACGCAACGGTTGGGATGAAACGTTGAAAGGTTTTACCACTAAATTTCGAGCCTCGTCAGTATCATGGTTTTTAACAAATTTCTACTGCTTTTCAGGCCGAATTTTGACCAAATTTACTGCATAATATTTGAATTTGTCCGAAAGCATTTGAAATTCCTATCGAAGCCTTGTCGAAACATCGAAAAACCGTGAAAACCGATCACCTTTCGTTGGCTTTATGAACCCTGCATGTTGGTACTTCACATACAATACTCCTGTCATGGTATGAAATCTGCTTCCGTGCTTGCTGTGCACGAATATTACATGGATGGTTGAAAGCAGTGTTTCTTGTTATCCAACTGGCTTCGCAGCAATCGCATTTTCTAGACAGTAACAACTGTACACTACAATATTCTAAACAATACTGCCGAACATTTTGTATCTCGTCAGTAAGGTCACCGAATACTCTGCATATAGCACCGAAAGCTTCTGCGTCCATGAGTCTCATTACCAAAAACTCCTAGTACACGCATCAATCACTTTCCTGAGAAGAGAGTATCCGCTTCAGAGCACGGGGTAGGCTCAGCACAATCTCCGCAAACGCTGAATCGGAGAGCGAGAATACAGATTAAGATAAGTTCAGCACAAAATATCACCTGCTATAACGATTGGGGAAAAGTAATATGCGGAATAGGATGTACCTTCTGGCAAACTCAAGGTCTTCAGCGCATCCTCGGCGTAGGGAAGGCGGAACGGTACTAGTTGAGCAGATGCTGAGCGACTAGCTCTGCGCTCAGTTACTGATATTCCCCGCGAAGAGCGAAGTGGCCAAGCCAGGACCCTGGCCTGACTTGGCAGGGTGAACAATAGATCTGAGTATCGGATACTGACTGTAACCTTGCTGCTCAAGGGGAAAAAGGGGGGAAATTTTCAGTGTCTGGAAGAGGTATAACGTGCAGCCTATAAAGCAAATGGACTGGATATTTGGACAATGAAGTCAAAATACTCCAAATAATACAGGCAACTACGTTGCATGCTTACGTTCAGTTATACATTAGTACGAACAAGCTAAAAGAAAATTAGCAAAGTATAAATTATCCTTACCACTCAAAATCCTCCATTACAAATTCTATCAAATTGTAAGAGAGACTGTGGAACAGTTCTCCAATTTGGTTCCCATATAGTTCCTTGATAAGCCGAACCTTGAAAATGAAATAATAAAAATATTAGAATTGACAATTTACTGTTAAAGTTATGTAATGTAAATAACTGAGTAGACCAGCAGAGCACACTTTTTTTTTGTCAAAATAAATAAATAAATGCATAATTTTTGTTCAAAGATGGTTCCCAGCTGGATGTCCAAAAAATAGTTTGCATTAATTAGTACATAAGAATTAAATTCACATATCTGTAAATTACGTACGGAAGAAGATAAAGATAAGTTCCCACATAAGTAGAATGAATGCAACTAGATAGAAGTAGGATAATTTCCAATTTTACGTGTTCTTCAGTAAGGCCTAGTTTAGTTCCCAACTATTTCTTCAAACTTCCAACTTTTTCATCACATCAAAACTTTCCTACACATACAAACTTTCAACTTTTCCGTCACATCGTTCCAATTTCAATCAAACTTCCAATTTTGGCGTGAACTAAGCACAGCCTAAACTAGCTGCAATGGTGCAAAGGTCCAAAAAGCTGCTAAAGCTATACCTTTAGATTTTGCCTATCTAATTTTCTGGTAATAAAAGCATGTTAAACATTAAAAGCAGAACAAGAAATATTAAGGTTCACTTTGCAACATGTCCTGTGTTATGCATATTTACAAACTGAACAAATATAAACATGAACCAAGTAATCTTTCAAGTTGTCAATTCAGCAAAAGGAACATTCAGAAACCACATTTAGTTATGCTTCACAGAGAAAGATGAACTGGGCCCACTTTTAAACATCAGTATTTTGTTAACTCCAACTATGTTATTTTAGCACAATGCACAAGGTCATCTGCTTTTAGCATTTCATAGTGGAAGATATGGGAAGTAATAATATATCTATATATCTGACCTGCTCCCTCCTGTCAACATAAGACTGCAAAATCTCTTCAAGATGATCAATAAATTTCTGTAAGAAAAAGCTTCATGTAAGTACAAAGACGTGCAAATAATTGGCATATAAAAAGCAAGTTCAGTTAGAAAACATACAATAGCATTAGATGATAGAAATTCACTTTCTACTTCTCGTATTGGCAGAAAGAAAGGTAAGGTGTGCTCAATCACAGTCATCTTTTCAAGGAATGACTTGCTTTCCAAAACACAATGATAAATTTCACAAGGTTCTCCTGCAAAATAACATGTTTATTTAGAACAGCAAATAATGTGGTTAGAGATATGACACATGCTTTATGTACCAGTTTTCCGTATAACTATATCAGAGTTTCCAAAATGCCAAAACAAAGAGATTAAAACAGTTTGATGCAAAGTAAATGTGCTCTCCAGCCTTGTAAAACACTAAATCTGCATATAACATGGTACAGTTAAAAAAATAAAAATAAAAACTGAGAATGAAAAATGAGTTACCAGCAAAATAAGTCTCATACTGTATACCAATTCTCACACCATCCAAACAATAGATAACCTATCAAAGGGAAGAAATTTAGTTTTGATGTGGCAGGATAAAAATCAAATTAAGAAAAATAGAACAGAATAGGTGTATTGCTGAAAAATAGCATGGCAAGCCTTCATTCATGTCATGAAGATAAATTTCATCTGAGGAAACATTAACATAATGTGGACCTAGTACCTACATAAATTACTTTTTATTGATTCCTAAGGACTGCACGGCAATACACAATCTGGTAAAAGGCACCTCAAATGGTGTGTGATAGCTAGAACTTGTGGTGATCACAAGTGCGGATGTTTTACCTACTCTAAGTGCAGAACCCGGAATGAAAAATCATCACAAACACACTCAGCCCAGACGACATTAATCTACCACTACTAATCTAACTTTACATAGAAAGCATTTGGAGGACCAAATGGTGAAGTAACGCAACACAAAGGGCAATATAGCATGAACAAATCACTACTCTGAGAATAATGCTACCTGTTTTACCTTGTTTTTTATTCTATATGTAGTCCTTGACTGGAATTGAGGATCTGCTGGAACATTTGCTTGGTTAGCCATGGCCTTCCTATCAGCCTCCATATGGACCTGGTCTACGAGACAAGCAAATTCATACAAAACTCAAAATGCACCAAACAGATAATACGTCTCTTGTCACAAGAGAGATGAGTACATTAAGGTGCTCTGATTAAGTACCTTTTCACGGATGGTTGCCAGCAAACCATCGTTCCACTGCTCATCATCTATTGGGATCTCTACAAAATGAAAAAACATTGATGTAGAAAGTTTAACAAAAAAAGATGGTTTAAAGCGTAGGATAAAAAGATGGCATAAGAGGATAAACAATGGTTTGAAGCAGGAGGATAAAAGCTAATTAAAATGATGATACTAGTATGATAAGACTAACTGTGTGCCATGATGGTTGTAAAAAGAAGTTTGAGAATATAACAGCATTTCCGGGATCCACAAGAAAAAAAATAAAAGAAAAGACCTGTACACTAGCAATAACTAAAGCTCATATATTTGATTTTTTGTTGTCTCGAGAAAATTGATAAATAAGGCATTAGTTTGCAAAGCAGGTATACGGAGTGTGAAACTATCAAATGGGAAAAAAAAGCCCAACTAATGTAATCTTCAATCAGAAGACGAGCATAAATATATCACCATGCTGTGTTATACTGTGCATATAGTTATGACTTGTAGTATTGGCCTATGAAAGCCATGTGACCAAACTAAACTATATATATATTGGGCCATTTGGTCTGTAATAGTGCTGTGCCATGCCAAAATTTTGTCACAACCAAAATAAGACATAACCAAAACTTTGTTAGCACATGTGATTGGATTGCAATCGTGAGACAATTTGATTTGAAGCCATCTAGACATCAAAATTCTCTTTGGCTTGACTATAGTTCGAGGCCATATGATACCTAATGTTTTGCAATGTCCCAACGTAGCAAAGGTTTATCTTGTCTCATAGATTTTGTCAGAAGGAACATGATGGTTTAAATGGGACACAAAGTTTGACAACCAAACCAATAATGCATTAATTGCAACCAATCACTCAAATTACATGAGCATGCAGCAGCAGCAGCCCTGGGAATTCCTAGGCAGAGCCGCTGAGGATTTGACCAACCAACAAAATACAGGAACTTGTGTCTAGAATCACTTGAACATTGCCGAGTTCTGAAGAGGTACCAGATTCTGGAAGCAAACTTTAGTGGCCAAATGTTAAGGGCACTACAAAATTTTGGAAGGACTAACATAGGTATAGAACCAAACAGGATTTATGCCCTCAAGAAAAATGAAGAAGATTTGTCGGTCGTGAATACCAGAAACATACCATCTTCTTCAGTTACATACTTACATTCAGAGCTACTCTACAAAGGTGCAGCACAGAGGATTGTCGAAGAAACCACATCAACATGTTGCATGTATTTTGTCCTAGTGACCAACCAAGAAATTTTATCCAATGTTCTTATAGACACAAAGAAAAAACTAAAATTTACTGGGTGACAACTGACAAGAGTAGTAGTAGTTTAGTACAATGTAGTCCACCTTTTCAAAGACTACATAACTCAATATGGATGGTACATCCTTCCAAGATAGGTTGGAACTCGATATGGATGGTACATCTCAGAAGTTACTCCAAATAGTCTAAGACTATTGAAATAAAAAGAGTAAAGTGCATAGGCGGTCCTTAAACTTGTAAGGTTGTGTCATCTAGGTCCCCAAACTCTCAAAATGCACATCTAGGTTCCAGAACTTGTCAAAGTGTATCATTTAGGTCCCAAATCGACATAGCCCCTATAGAATCCTATGTGGCGCTGATATGGCATGCCATATGGACGTGATATGTCCTTTTCTTCTTTTTCCCTTCTTTTTTCTTCGTTTTCTTCTCATTCTTCTTTTTTTTCTTCTACTCGGGAAAAGAAAAAAAAGGAGAAGAAAGAAAAAAAAGAGGAGGAGGAGGAAAAGATAAGAAAAGAAAAGAAGAAAAAGATAAATGGGTTTCATTTGTTAGTCAAAATGATGCCACGTCTTGTCCGTGTGGGATGCCACATCAGTGCCACGTAGGATCCTATAGGGGCTGGGGCGATTTGGGACCTAAATGACACACTATGACAAGTTCTTGGACTTGGATATGTATTTTGAGAGTTTAGGGACCTAGATGACACACCCCTGCAAATTTAAGGACCGCCCGTGCACTTTACTCAAATAAAAAAGTGACAACAAAAGAATTATTGTGAACAGAAGCATTAACAGAATAATAATCTCACTCTCTCCTTCAATGCAAAATTCGTAGCTAGGATTGCAAATAGCTAGCATTTCTTACCTTACAATTATATTTTATGTTCTGTATTAATGATTTTGAATTCAAAAAAATGTCACTAACAAAGCTCTTTAATTTTTCAGTAACCGCTCAATAGTTTCAGCCATGCACATGCATGGATTCTTGTTAGTTCATGGTTAATACGGAATTCAAGGAGCAACCTAAACAGGTGACTCCTGTGTGCTCAAGAAAAAAAAAAGAAAAAAAAACTGAACAGTGACCACATTAAATTCTATCTTATGAACATTTGTGCCCATATTTTTTTTAATTTAGTCCAAAATGCAGTTTCATAACTTGAGAGATGAAATTTAAAACACCATTTGGAATTTCAAAGTTCAAAATGCAAAGAAATCAGAAATGGGTCGGCGAGCATTATTTTGCAAATTAAGCAGTCTTTGTGGAGGTTGATTTTGTACAAAGTTGATCTTAACCAAGGAATATGCAGCAAAGAATACTAAAATATGCAAACTTAAAGGAAAAGGAGATTGCACAAATATACAATTACATGGATATTGATAATCATTGGTAAGCTTATTTCTTCTAGTAGAATCTCACAAAGATTCATGGTAATGTTAGCAAACTGTACCTTCAGTTTGGGCAGTTCGTGCAGCCTCAAATTCTCTCTGTAGCCGCTCAAAAATCAGTTTATCAGAATCCCTGAAACAAAGTAAAAGCTTAGCCCATGCATTCATATGTTTATCAGAATTCAGAAATATGACAGGAAGATAAAATCCATTCAATAGTAAGCCTAGTTATCAGGAACATAGCTGAAACAAATACGATTATAAGAAATCCTAAGTAATTCATATTTACATATTAGAGGAGCCATATTTGAGTGGAAGTATCCATCTCATAAGATATTTGTTTTATGCAAGAGTTTGGTTTCAATTAGAATCTGTTCTTCAATAAAAAAAAAATGGTCAATAAATTTGCTGGCAGTTTGAATAGGGTATTAAATTATTTCCTTATGCACAGATGCAGATGTTACATGCTAAAGAACATGCAAAAGGGAGTACCGTGAGAGGCGCTCTTTCAAATCTTCATGCCTTTTGAGAACATTCGACACTGCAAAACAGAAGTTCAAAATTATGCCTAAACTGCTTTCTTGGATTCCTTAATAACAGAAAGCCCCCAAGAAAAGAATTGTTTCCAACTAAAGAAAGAGGGAACTATTACGCCTCGCCCGAGTGGTCTCAAGTCTTGTATCTTCATCCCTTATGTAAGTCTGCAACAAATGAACAGAGTGGGGGTAAGCAAACTAAGCACAAAGGAATGCATACCTATACAATGCAAGACTACACAGACCGTTAAAATAGGAGAATCATAGCATACCATTTCTTGTACTGAATGTTGACACCTCCTTAATTGCTCAAAATGCTGCAATTCAAAATTCAAAAAGCATTATGTTGACCAATTATTTTATATTTGGCTGTTGGGCCAAAGATGTGTCAACAACAAAACATGAACCAACCAAAGAGATCATTAAAGGGATATCCTGTCCTTGAAATGTGATAACATCAGCAACAGAACATAGCATGATGCAATCGAAAAACAGAAGATGGGGATACATTCATCTCAGGAAAGCCCTTTGTTCATGGAATGAACATCATGGGGGTGTTTAGATCCAGGGGTGTAAAGTTTTGGCGTGTCACATCGGATATTATATAGGGTGTCACATGGGGTGTTTAGGCACTAATAAGAAAATTAATTACAGAATCCGTCAGTAAACCGCAAGGCGAATTTATTAAGCCTAATTAATCCGTCATTAGCAAATGTTTACTGTAGCACCACATTGTCAAATCATGGAGCAATTCGGCTTAAAAGATTCGTCTCGCAAATTAGTCGCAATCTGTGCAATTAGTTATTTTTTAGCCTATATTTAATATTTCATGTAGGTGTTCAAATGTTCGACGTGACAGGGTGTAAAATTTTGGGGTGGGATCTAAACAGGCCGAAAGATCAGTGGATCATTGATCAACATCTGAACTAAATATTTACAAGACAATGACATAGTATTGCAACACCATTATGAAAGTTATCACTTCTAGATGCTCAGATAGATCCAAGCAGTTGGATACCGCTCACTATACAGGAAACAGATGATCTATTGGCTATACCAAAAAGAGTGCGCCTCAGCAGTGTACCACCGAAAGCATGGGGATTCACATTTAATAAATGCAGAGTTGAACAAACATGCTTAACAGTCAAGCCTGTCATATAATAATTCTATAATTTTCGAACTGTTCTCCACAGCAGAAGTCCTACTGCATCCATCGATTAGTAATTCAGGGGCGGACATGGGGGTTACTTTTTTGGGGGGAAAAACAAACTGTTACTTGTATTAAGGTTAGGGCTCTCAAATTTAGAGAAAAGCTTCTTCCAGATCTAGAAGAGAAGAAGCTAGGGTTCACGCAAGCAAAATCGAGACAAAAAGTGGGTGAGAGAGAGAGAGAGAGGGGGGGTGAATGAGAAAGAGGATGCGGATGCGGATGCTCACCGGGATGTGGCGGAAGCAGCAGCAGGGACAACGGCGGCGTCCCCCTCTGCTCGCGAGATGGAGATCGCCGACCCTGATCTGCTCGCGGGACGGAGATCGGCGCAGGGCGCGAGGAGCGGAGACGAGACGGCCAAAACGCAAGAGGGGACGGCGGAGGGGCTTGAGAGAGATACTCACGCACAATGGTTCTAGACGCTAAAAGATTTTGGTGGTGTCGTGTTTGGACGAGGACTAAACTTTATTCTGTGCCAGGATTTACATTACTGCTGGTAACTGCACGGTTACCATGATTATCGAGCTTACCGCGGGGGTACGGTAATATAAATACCGTAATAACCTCCTCAAATTCAAATAAATTTAAAAAATAATTTGAATTTTTGATAAATTTTACACGGTTTTGTACAGTTTTTCACGGTTACCGCGGTAACCATGCTTACCGCCGGGGCACGGTAACCCCGGCCCCGGCGGTTTGGGAAACCCTGGTACCATGTAGGATATTTGACACTGACTACTTATAAAATTGATTATATAAATAGAAGCTAATTTGCGAGATAAATTTTTTAAGTTTAATTAATCTATAATTAGATAATGGTGGTGTTTAAATCTTCTTAAGATGAAGATTAAGATCAAGTGTTTCACGTAAAATGATGTGGTAATAACGTGTGATTAATTGAGTTTTAATTACTACAAACTTGAAAAATGGATTAATCTGACATTTTAGAATAACTTTCATATAGAAAGTTTTCACACGAAACACACGGTTTAGCATTTTGAAAAGTGTGCCACGAAAATCCAAAAGTTTATCCTCTCTTTCTAGAGGATTCGAACGGGGCCAATGTTTACTATAGCATCATATATGTTAATCATGGATTAATTAGGCTTAATAGATTCGTCTCGCGAATTAGTCTAAGGTTATGAAATGGGTTTTGTAATCAATTTATGTTTAATACTCTAAATTAGCGTCAAACATCCGATGTAACGAGGCTAAATTTTAGTCCCAGTGAACCAAACAGCCCAGTCCCATCTTTCTTTTCTCTCTCTCTTTTTGTTGGCACGATTAAATTTAGGTTGTGTTCGTTACTTTTGGAGCAACTCACTCCCGCATGGAAAATGGAGCGATCCATTAGAGCGTGATTAGTTAAGTATTAGCTAATTCGTTTTTTAGAAAATGGATCAATACGATTTTTTTAAAGTAACTTTCGTATAGAAAATTGTTATAAAAAAAGCACACCGTTGAGCCGTTTGAAAAGCATACACAGAAAACGAGGGTGTTAGTCGCATGAACGAACAAAAAAATCAGAAAAATAGAAAAACCGATTCTGATAAAAATGAACGTGTAAACTTGCCTGGGTATAACCACTCCCTACTCAAGAAAAGGAAACATACTGCCTTTCCCACCTTGTTATACTATCCAGGTCTTGCAATTCCCACCCAATATATAATTTTTTTATAGGCACACAATATATACTTCATATAAGCAATTCCCACCCAAATCATCTTTGGATGGTATAAATACAATTTTAATCATCTTTGGGCGGTATTGTCGACGTTTGATATCTCGACTACGGTATTTGCATGGTATGGGGATCGTTGGTACTAGGATATACGCGAGACTGAGGTAAAAGAGATGGAGGCGAGGATTTTTATACAGGTTCGGGCCCCTGAATTGTCAGGTAATAACCCTACATCCTGTTGGCCGAAGCCGGTATTGCTCTTATTCATGATAATCACACCAGTACAATATTTGGGGTAGCCTATCTAACTGTTGTCGACATGGCGGTCTGATGATCTGACTCGTAGTCGACAACAGGGTAGCCTTTCTCCTTGAATCCGTGCCCGGCGAGATCAGAGATAGCGCTTTCGTCTCTCCTGACAATATCCAGAGACACCGTAGGGGACTAGCCGTGCCTATCTCTGAAGTCGATATCCGGCGGCGTGTCTTGGCGTATGTAGGCTTCTATGTTGTGGCTTCTATGTTGATTGTGCTGGGTGTTGATCCTCTATGTTGTCTGTCTCCCCTCTACTTCTAGGGGGGCTTGTATTTATACCCATAGGTGTTCCCTTGTCCAAGTAGAACTAGGGAAACCAATATGGATACAATCCGAGTAGTCCTTGTCGTTTCCATGTAGAACTCTGGTTGTCTTTCCTTATCCGGAACTCCTCCTATATCCGCAGGTTATTTCCGTATAGGACATGATATGTGGTAGGTCCTACCGAGATTTAGTCAACTACTATTAGGTATGTGGTATCCATAACCCTGACAGTAGCCCCCGACTTCAATGCAAATGAACGAGTTCATATTCCCAACCGCAGACCTTGGAGGAACTGTTATTGAGCTCACGTGACCGTTCTTGGTGAGTTCAGAGATAACGTTAGACTTCCTTTGTTAGCCTCGTGAGGGCACCTAAAGGGTTTGTCTGAGTCAATCTCTGATGTCAACCGAGAAAGTACAGAGCATATGACTAAGTCTCCCGTCTTGCTGTAATCGAGAATTTGGATTGAAGTCAAGAAATTTTATCTCGGCGGGTACACCATTTCTTCATTATGTATTCCTTGTCGAGATCCACCAACCGTTCTTGAGTGATCAAGAAGGCGCAGAATCTGCAACGGAGCTTTGTCGACATTTGTCATACTCGCCTTAGTCGATCTTGGTGTAGAACCATAGAGACATGCGGTCTTTGATAATTTCGGCTAGAATTTTCCTGAAATCAATACTCAGAAAAGAATATTAGATAGAAATAGCCCCCGAACGAATGCTCAAAGGGTGACATGTTATATATGTATGGAAAACCGAAAATGAATTAAACTTACAGACCAATGTTTTGTATATGAGCGTCTACTCTTTTACCGACTTCGATTAGTCAGTTTGTTGAGTTATACACTCTCCCTAGCCCCCAGCCTTGTCATCGGAGAATCGTTCTCGGAAGATAAGGCTCTTGGACCTTGGACCTGCCTCGGTTGAACAAGCACTGATCCTAGCCCCCAGCCGTGAAGTTGGAAAATCCATTTCCGATTACACGGCTTGGTTAATACGCACGGCGAGAACTCTTACACGACTAGATCTTACATGGTCTTTTGTCTCTGAAGGATCCGACAAGGCCTTATCGGCTCTGGGCGTCCCCAGCCGAAGTTCCCTTAGGTTCCTCGGAGGCCTTGTCAAGACGGCGTAAAGGGACAGTAGGATAGGTTTCAACGCTAGGTGTCTTTTGTGGTAAGGGATCTCTGGGTAAAACACTTGGCGATATTGTGTTCTGATGTCAACTTTGTTGGAGTAGAGGTAATGGAAGAATCGCTACATTTCTGGTCGAGGACCAGGTGGTAGTCGCAACTCGACCACTAGAAGTAGAAATAGTGGGAGAATCACTACACCACTGGTCAAGAACCAGATGTACTCTAAACTCGACCACTAGAAGTAAAGGTAGTGGGAGAATCGCTACACCGTTGGTCGAGAACCAGATGTAGTCTAAACTCAACCACTAGAAATAATTGTACGAGAACCAGATGTAGTCTAAACTCAACCACTAGAAATAATTGTACGAGAGATCGCTATGATTGACTAGTTGAGAACCAGTGAGTAGGTGTCTCTCGATCATTTGAAGTCGTCTGAAGTCGTGGTGCGAGGACCGCTACTCTGCTAGTCGAAGACCAATCGTAGTCGTACCTCAACCATCTGAAGTCATCTGAAGTCGTGGTGCTAGGACCATTACTCTGCTGCCGGTCGAAGACCAGTCGTAGTCGTACCTCGACCATCTGAAGTTAAGGCGCGAGAGATTGCTACGATTTACTGGTTTGAGAACCAGTGAGCGAATAGAATTATCTCTCAAACGCCAATGGAAGTTGCGGTGCGAGAGATTACTGATGTAGACTGGTTCGGGAACCAACGAGTTGAATTATCTCTCAAACACCAATGGAAGTTGCGGTGCGAGAGATTGCTGCTGTCGACTGGTTCGGGAACCAGCGAGCGAGTAGAATCATCTCTCGAACACCAATGGAAGTTGCAATGCGAGAGATTGCTGCTGTCGACTGGTTCGAGAACCAGCGAGCGAGTAGAATCATCTCTCGAACACCAATGGAAGTTGCGGTGCGAGAGATTGCTACGCACTGGTTCGAGGACCAGCGAACGTGTAGAGTTATCTCTCGAACACCAATTGAAGTTGCGGTGCGAGAGATTGCTACGCACTGGTTCAAGGGCCAGTGAACGTGTAGAATTATCTCTCGAACACCAATGGAAGTTGCGGTGCGAGAGATTGCTACGCACTGGTTCGAGGACCAGCGAACGAGTAGAATTATCTAGAAGACAAGATATATAGTAGATAAAATCGAGTATATACTCAAAAAACTGCATGGATCTTCTAGTATTATCAGGATATAACGAGCAGATGTAAATATCAGGTATTATGTAAACCGTAAATAAGCATGATTTATACAGAAGGAAATAGAGCGAGCCCCCAGCGTTAAACCGTTGTCGGCTTAACACCGGAAACACTCGCATAATAGATATTGTATAAAAACATGCTCTAGGTAAACATAATAAATCATGGATCTGACAATGTTGTATGATCTGAATAGGTACGACAAATTGCAGATAAAATATTGCGTACCTTTGTAGATACATGCCGGATGTATCTACGAAATTAGTAGACCAATTTAAAAAACCAATCTACCAATTACCTTATTGCGTACTCGTTCGACATCATACGATCTGACATCTTTTGGTACGCCGCGAAGCTTGAGGCTTGGATGATCTCGATAGACCAAGTTGTTGACGACGATGGTTCCGATCTTGTCGGAAGATGTACTTGGACAGGTTGGATCTCCTCACAGCCGAATCCCTTACCTGGCGCGCCACTGTCGATGTTTGTTGTCGCGATTTCGGTATTTGCATAGTATGGGGATCGTTGGTACTAGGATATACGCAAGACTGAGGTAAAAGAGATAGAGACGAGGATTTTTATACAGGTTCGGGCCCCTGAATTGTCAGGTAATAACCCTACATCCTGTTGGCCGAAGCCGGTATTGCTCTTATTCATGATAATCACACCAGTACAATGTTTGGGCTAGCCTATCTAACTGTTGTCGACATGGTGGTCTGACGATCTGACTCGTAGTCGACAACAGGGTAGCCTTTCTCCTCGAATCCGTGCCCGGCGAGATCAGAGATAGCGCTTTCGTCTCTCCTGGCAGCATCCGGAGACACCGTAGGGTACCAGCCGTGCTTATCCCTGAAGTCGATATCCGGCGGCGTGTCTTGGCGTATGTAGACTTCTATGTTGTGGCTTCTATGTTGATTGTGTTGGGTGTTGATCCTCTATGTTGTCTGTCCCCCCTCTACTCCTAGGGGGGCTTGTATTTATACCCATAGGTGTTCCCTTGTCCAAGTAGAACTAGGGAAACCAATATAGATATAATCCGAGTAGTCCTTATCGTTTCCATGTAGAACTCTGGTTGTCTTTCCTTATCCGGAACTCCTCCTATATCCGCAGGTTGTTTCCGTATAGGACATGGTATGTGGTAGGTCCTGCTGAGATTTAGTCAACTACTATTAGGTATGTGGTATCCATAACCCTGATAGTAAGTAATTAAATATCGAAAAGAAAATCTCGAGCACTTACTTTATGAAAGAAGCTTCTGCCTAGGTCCAGGAGAGGAGAGAATGCCGACAGCTTCGACACTCCTCCGTACTTCTCCTCACTCTCTACGTATTTTCTCCACACTACTAAAGTGATGCCTAAAATATGAAAGTGGGTTGTACTCTACTTTGTTGTGTGTTGTGAGTGAAGTGAGTTCCTCCTTTTATAGCAGCTCAATGACAGTTGTAGATCGGTTGTTAAGTCGATAAACACTCCTATCGTCATTGGGAACCTGATAGGGAGGCACCACGTGGAAGTCAGTGGCCGGGAGCACCAAGGCTGCCAGGCCACCACCTTCAGCCACCAACCTTTCCTTGGTGAGGCTGAAAAGTGGCCGTTATGGCGGTGCGTCGTGGATAGGCTTAATTTTAGTCGGTTTTGACTGGTATGTGGGCCCTCCAATCCTTGTGCTTGCACATGATTAGTCGGAGGTACATTTCGTCACATAGCAGGTGTAATTTTTTTCCAAAATTATCTGCACACATATATTTACCAATACTCATGGAAACGATTAGTAATAAACCCTCACTACTAAGTTTGATATTATATTTTGTATTTTTTTTATGCAGGAGTTGAAGGTCATAGTTGGTACTTAACGGCTGTCAACAAAACCCTCAAGTGCCCCATTGTCCAAGTAGAACTAGGGGGACAATTATGGATACAATCCAAGTAGCTTAGGTTGGGGCAAAATTGACTCTATTTCTCTTTCCTTGTCCGGGACTTCTTCCTTATCTACTTAGGACTTTTGTCATACGTATGAGGATTGATTCTATATAGGACTTGGTATATGGTGGACCCCGCCGAGCTTAAACATAAGTATAGGGTGTCCTATATCTAGAACACTGACAAAAATTCTTGTGAAACGTTTTAGCTTTGAGCTAGTTGTGCAAATGATAAAAAAAAGGAGGAAAGAAAAGGAATCAGAAGAGAAGAAAAAAAAGGAGAAGAAACAATACATAAGAAGAAAAGAGAAGTTGTTGTTCTTGTTGTTTTTGTTTGTGTTCTTTTAGTGCTATTTTGAATGGCTACGCTTGTGACCAAGCTCGTGTCTCTAACTAAGTTTAAGCTAGGAGCAACATAGTATCATTGTTGAGCATTTATTCAATCTCCTATAGCTCCTAGTTGTACCGTGATTTTGCTTCCAACCTCCTGTAGCTCCACATATTTATCTACTATGACACATGCTCGTGCTTGTTGTTGGTTCCGGTACAACTAACCATTGTTGATGTTCTTGTTGTTTGCTAAACACCATCTACATAACATGGTAAAAACATGTAAGAACTCAGTTGCACAAGATGGGAGATTGAGAGGGAGTTGGATATCACCAAGTTCAATAGTTGATAGGCTATATTTTTCTTGTTTTCTACTAATCATGGTATGAGATCGCGACTACGGTATTTGGATGGTATGGGGATCGTTCGTACCAACGTATATGCAAGATTGAGGTAAAAGAGATGGAGACAAGGATTTTTATATAGGTTCGGGCCCCTTATTTGACAAGTAATAGCCCTACATCTTGTTAGCCGAGGCCAGTGTTGCTCTTATTCATCGTAATCACACCAGTACAATAATTGGGATAACCTATCTAGCTATCGTCGACTTGGCGGCATGGATAACCAACTCATAGTCGACGACAGGGTAGTCTTCCTCCTCGAGTCTGCACTCGGTGAGATCAGACATAGCGCTAGATCCCTCTTGTTGGCCTCCGCAGACACCATATTTGGTTTGTCTAGGCTTATCTCTTATGTCGATATCCGGCGGCTCGTCTTGGCGTGTGTTGGCTTGTGTATTTGCGCGTCTATGGTGGGTGTGTTGTTGTTGTGGCTCGTCCCTTCTCCTCCTAGGGGGCTTGTATTTATACCCATAGGTGTCCCCTTGTCCAAGTAGAACTAGGGAGACCATTATGGATACAATCCGAGTAGTCCTTGTTGTTTCCATATAGAACTTTATCCGTCCTTCCTTATCCGGAACTCCTTCTATATACGAGGTATGATTCCGTATAAAATTTGATATATGGTGGGTCCTGTCGAGCTTATTCGACTACTATTGGGTATGTGGTATTCATAACCCTGACAGGTTATGCAAAGGAACTGGAGTTTATCATGTTGAATGCTAACCTTTTCACCTGCTAAAAGACACAACGAGTACTATACATGACGCTTATAAGGTACCCAATTATAATCATGCAAGAGTAGAATCTGTATTGCTTTTCTTTGATGATATGCTTGATTATGCCGCTTATGTTGATTGGGAGCTAGCAGTAGACAAACAATTTGAGAGGCATGATTTTTCTAATGTTCAAATGATTAAGACTGCTAGTAAGAAGTTTACCACTTCTGTATCTTTTTGGTGGAATCATGTTGGTGACAAACCTGAAATTTGGGGAGAATGCAAGTTATTGATGAGAAAGAGATTTGTGCTTTCTTGTTACAAAAAGGTTCTCCTTAAGAAATTAGAACATCTGAAATAAGATGATAAAACTATGTAGGAGTAATTCCATGAATTTAAAATTTGTATCATCTACTACAGTTTAAAAGAATACAATGAATGCACAATAAGTAGATTCTTGAAAGGGCTTAATTTAGATACTCAAGTTAGGCTTGCTAATGTGACATCTAATCATATAGCCCACATCTTCATGCTTGCTTGCAATGTTGAGATTGAAATTTTGGAGGACACGAGGGAGCAACATGCTATGCTTGTGCTTCTTGTTACTAACATTTTGTAGGGAGTTCAAAGCATTCAGCAAACCTGTGAAAACGAGATCGAGGTGCTATTCCCATCGCTTGAGAAGAAAGAGAAGACTGATGCACCTACATTTTCTAAACAAAGAAAGATAAATTAAATGGTGCTGAGATAAACCAAATGTTCTAAAAATGGATAAATCAAGGTGATTGTTCTCACATGTCCACTTTTCATGCTACCATAGAGCAATCAAGTGTGGAACCTATTGCTAAAATGTATTTAACACATATTGATTCAGATGCTATTCCTTGTGGTAAAGAAGAGTTTTGTGATCATGATTCACTTATAACTATGACTCAACTTTTGAATGAACATTGTTCGATGATATTTTGTACATTTCATTTAAATGAGCTAAAAGAAATGATGCGTGCGTCCAAGTTCTAATTCTAGAAATGGTGGTAGAAATAATAGTTAGTGATTATCTGCCACTAATGGCACAATCTTGCATACATGGCCAGATGTACTTATGAATATTGTATTGATGGTATGGACACATATACTTATGATATATGGGACATATCATCCAATTATTCTCTCTGAAATGGTAGTATGGCTCAAGGTGACAATACAATCCACCCTCGGTTGGCTAATGAAAAGAAACAACGGGGATTTGTTTTTTTGGAAGCATGCCATTGTTCTTTAGCATCATCATTAGAGGGCAATAATCACACCATTTGCCGGCTGGCCGTTGATTTCCTGGCATTGCTTGCATGGAAACCATGTATATGATTGTATAGAAACCCATAAATTAAAAGCGAGATTTGTTGTACACTATGTGTATACGAATACAAGGAAATAATCGATCCGTATCACGCCAGGTTGGAAAGGAGCTTGCCCCGGTAACTCGGATGGAATTATGCTGAGTAGGATCCCTATTAATTGGAAGAATCACAACGCATGGAAGAAATGCAAATCACAAAACTTAGGCAATTAGCTAGCCATGAATTGAGACATCAGCCATGCATGCGCAATGGATGGGAACCGCCTCATCTTCACTATAAAAGGTAGACCATCACGCACATACAGAGGAGGGAGACGCAATAAAGTGAAACAGAAGGCATCTACAAGGCTGAAGGCCTTACACCATGGGCGGCACACGACCGCTCACACAAACAACAAGCTTGTACAAACATGTCGTAGAGGCAATGAAGCACATGACCTGAACAGCCAGCCAATAAAGAAGGCCAAGCACTCCAATCTGCTTCTATGTTACACTACGTTTTTTCCTTCTTTTCTACAGGTTCATGGTGTCCATCCATGGAGTCTGGAGGTTGCTGCTGGAGTCACCATCCTATTAGGCAATGCAGAAGACAAAATGACTAGCCATGCCGGGTTGCTGTCAGTGATGCTCTCCCAAGCTCGCCATCGACGTGTCGGCCAATGTCAGGTGAGCTCTTCACCATTGACTAGATTGCAATGGAGATGTCACTCACTGCCAAGAGTTGGATGCACGATATGATGCAATATAGTAATAAAGCAATTTATATGGTGCACAGAGTTTATGCATATTTAGATTTGAAACCTCCTATGGTTGTGCAAGAAAATAGCAAACTAAAGAGATATATCGTCTCAAGTTTTTTTTTTTGTAGTTTTGATTTGAGGAAACATGTTGGTTTTGAAGAAGAGGAGGGGTCTGATCACCCGACTCTGTCGGCATACAACAAGTTAGATGCACGATATGAGTACTTTGCTTCTATGAAGGGGTGCAAGATGAGTTGCGGGAGAGTGATTTCAATGTAATTCATAAACTTTTGTTGTGCATCTCCATTGCCATGTACATTCATTTTATTAGAGAACCATTCTATTTGAAAAATAATTGATGATATTACATGAGAAAAGTTTAGTGTGCTTTTCATTTGCACATTTCTATGGGCAAGATCATGCACTACACAACAACCACCACATAAATATAAACCCGGCGATAGTTTTCTATAAAGAAATTAAGGGAGGATGATGTGACCATGACAAATATGCATAAAATCGTTGCTCACATCATATATCATCGGATGAAGTCGTTTCATCACAAGCTCTCATTTGATTGCATTAAGAATATGACACCAACTAATGAGGGAGATACCTTTATTTGTTTAGGAGTAACCTACATGGTTGGGGTTGCATATATATGGAAGATGTACACATCAGTTATGATACATCAAGAGATGGAGATCAACTCCCCCGCACTCTGGAATCCAATTCGGCCACCTGAGACAAAACTAACTTCAAACGACCGTGGAATTCGCATACTGTTCCGTTTTGGCCTCACAAGTACTCATTTAAAAGATATTGTTGTTTACTCTCAAGTTAGTCCATCCTCACCATTAGATTTGAGCGAAGCTACCCAGAATAATCGAAACAACATTTAGACAAAAAACTTGGGCTTGGGTCTTGTATACAGTAGAGCACATTAGGGATCCACCAAGGTTAGGGTTTGCTCCTACCACTCTGCTCGGTTGATTTTCCACCTATATAAACCCCTTGTAGCTACCATTTGCAACTTGAATTTTGTTTACATGAAAGTTTAGCTTCAGCTACTTCATTGTACTCATATGTGTCAGTTAGACCACTCGGATACTTGATTCACCCCCCCCAACTTAGTGTGTGTCAATTTCATATTTAGCAAGTGTTGTGATTGTTTCCTTGTTAATTTGTTCTTGCTTTGTTCTTCGATTGCTAGTAGGTTCAAGGTTGTTCTTGGCACGACAAGAACAACAACAATTCAGAGTTGGTGTACTAGTTGCTATGGCGCAACACCCCCTGTGGTAGTTGTAGTTAGACATTGGTGTACCAGTTGCTATGGTGCAACACCCTGTGTGGTAGTTGTAGTTAGACTGTCAATGTGGACTCCTCCCCAAAATCAAAGTTATCCTCTTCTCATTGAAAGATCGGAAAGCCCTATATAATAATTACTATACTTGCATGTTGAACTTTAGGTATTTAGTGGGTAGGTATTTAGTGGGTTGTAACTATATAGAACGTATAGATTTGTGCAACCATGCTCCAAACAATTAGTGTGTATCATTACAATATTAAAAGCACACTCCACTAACAATCCACATAAAATGAACTACTATAAGGCATTGTGTAAATAAATGTTTAACAAACTCTTCCATATTACTTTCTCCGTTTCATAATATAAGTCTTTCTAACATTGTTCACATTCATATAGATGTTAATAAATCTAGACACACATAATGTCTAGATTTATTAACATCTATATAAATATAAGCAATGCTAGGAAGTCTTACATTATGAAACGGAGGGAGTACAAAATTGATTGTGCTTAGTCCCTTTCTTCCATCCTCTTAACGATGTCATCTTTTTTTTAAGAAGTAGTAAGAGAATATCTTGACTTTCTTTTTGGTGGTGCTTTAATTTTCTAGAGCTTTTTATAAGGGCACTCAACATTTTGGTTTTTCAAAGCTTTACATCCTGATTAGTCAAGACAATCCCTTTGATATTTGAGCTGTAATACCATCCATTTATTTGATTTCTCCTTCTATGGGTATCCTAAATTTAAACTAACTCCGGCCTACTCTAAAAACTTTAGCCACATATGAGCACCATGACATGTCCTTAGAGGTGGAGAAAGTAATCAAATAGGATCCTAGATCTAAACTGCTTACTTGCCCACGAACGCCGTTGTTGTACTTCTGACTGGGGAGAGGACATAGGCGATGTAAGATAGACAACTGAGGGAAGGCAAGAAGCCAGTGCTTGAGAAAGTATAGGCGGCGGCGGTGTGCGTGGGGGCCTAGAGACTAGGAGAGAATCGATGTAGCCGTTACAGAATAAACTTATTATCTATGCCAGCCTTAAACCTAGCCGCAAAATACCTATAGAACCATAGTACCCTTCCGCACTTGTATCTCCTATTGATGAAGGAGTGGTGCTAGGAGATACTGAAGTCTTGCCGGCCGTTCGATCTATCTCGACCGACGGCTAAGAAAGGTTTCATATATCCCTTTTAGTAATCACGAAAATCCTTTACCTACAAGCACTAAACTAACCTAATACTCTCATCTGGCCACACCAAAGGTGACTTGAATAAAAGTGAAAAAAAACGGTAGGGAGAAGAAGTTGACAGCAGATAGATAGTCATCAGATGGATAGATCAACAACAGAGAGGCAAGGCAAAGGAGATGGATGGAAGGAAGAACCACACTACAACATCGAATCGAGGCCGAGACGGACCAACACAAACAAACAACTGCACACACAAGCCCCACCCCAAGCCAAAGCGAGAGAGACCACCCCAACCAACGCAGCAGCCCAGCAACCTCCACCTCCTCCTCCTCCGCCGCGGCCGCCTTCCTCCTCCACCGCCGCCGTCGCCGCCCGGACTCACTACCCCCTTGTTCTAACCCCCGGCCACCCAAGCAGGCCCCCCTCCCTCCACGACGGGCAGCGCGCCTCGGGAGGCACGCACGCGTCAGCAGCAGCGTCGTCAGCGTCAGCGGCATCAGCATCAGCATCAGCAGCAGCAGCCGCGGCCGGAGATCGCCTCCCCGCCTCCCCCCGCGTTCCAACGCGCCCCGCGCGCGGAAGCTGCAGCAGAGGTGAGAGTCCCCCCCCCCCCCCCCCCTCCAGTTCAAAATCCCCCTCCACCCCCAACTCTGCCTCGATCCATGTACCCGCCACGCGCGCGGGGGGCGGCGGCAATGGCGGCGCGCCACTCGCCGGCGGGGCTTCGTTCTGGTGATTCGGGCGCCGGGGAGTTCGAATTCGGGGGCGGGACGCAGGTCCCGGGGCGGAATTGGGGTTGTCCGGATTGGATCAGAGGGGATGGGGACGGGGGCGCTGGGATTTGGTTTGAGCTTCGCGTTGTTGCGGGGGCGGCGCGGTTTTGCTCGTCAGGTTCAGGATGTGCGCGGGTTCGTTGTTTGGGGATGTTCCCTTAGCTCGGTGCGACGGCATGAGCTCGGGAGTTTGAATTTGGTGCGAAACCCTAGCTTTTATCTGGATTTCGGGTTGAGGTAATGGGGGGCACTGGATCAGAGGAGCTCGTGTCCATGTAAGTTGGAGATAAAATTTGAATTGTGACTATGTCCACAGTTCGTTCAGTCACCCGGTGGAGCTTGTGATTTCGGTTATCTGTTTGTTAGAGTTACAATAATTTGATTAATTCGAGTGTGAAGCCTTTCCTTTGCTTACTCGTTCGAATCGGGAGAAACTGAGTTGGAGTGAAGGAGAGCTTGATGCATCTCAGTTGGAGATTTTTCTTTTCTTGTTTTGTAGGTACAAGGTTGTTTGATCTTGCTCAGGTGGCAGCTGGTCTCAGTTTTTTTCCCATGGTTTCTGGATAGGAAAATTCTGGTAGGCTTCGTTCACATGACGAAAGTTAGTTGTCAAGCTTGAATTTTGTGGAGCAGGGAAACTTGTGTTTATGCTATGCTGTTTTAGGTTTTGTTTGGAAGTTACTCTGAGTGTACAGTTGACCTTGGCATTTCATATCGTTCATTCATGGTTGGTTTTCTTATATGGTTTATGGTGATGAGCGCTGCACAGAATTTGATGTGTTGTGCCTTTCGGCATGTGTTTTTTCATGGACAGTATTTCTGTTTACCTTGTTTTATCAACATCATGTTCCAAACAAGCGGAAACCTGAATTTAATTTTCAAAGGCACATGGAGTATGGCTGTTCAAACATACACTTAATTTAGTATGACCCATTTCAGTGGCATTTTGTATTCCCATACATGCCAATACATAAGATTTGGTTTCTTATTGTTATTTTAATAGGCGTTCTGAATCTTAACTATAAGCTACCACTAAATGATTTCAAAGTCCACTAGAATTTAAATTGTGACAGTGTCCAAAGTACAGTTACTCAGTGGAGCTTGTGATTTGGGCCATCTGTTTTTATCAGTTATATTAGTTGATTGATTCGGCGAAAAGCCTCCATTTGCTCACTTGTTGGAGTCAGGAGAAACTGAGTTGTGAGTGAAGGAGAGCTGGATGCATCTCAGTTGGCGATTTTCTTTTCTTGTTTTGTAGGTACAATGTTTTTATTGGGGGGGGGGGGGGGGGCGATTGTAGGTACTATTTTATGTGATCTTGCTCAGTTGGCTGATGTCTCAGTTTTTCTTCTTGGGTGGTACCTGTATTCACATGAGGAAAGCTTGCTGTCAAGCTTGGATTTTTTGCAGGGTCTGCAAAAACTGCATAGTTGGAGCAGGGAAACTCTGTGTTTCTGCTGTTCTGTTTTAGGTTTCGTTTGGAAGTTACTCTTCGTGTACAGTTGACCTGCCATTTCATATTGTTTCTTCATGGTTGGTTTTCTCGAATGGTTTATAGTTATGAACAGTGCGCAAAATTTGGTGCGGAGTGCCTTTTGCCATGTGTTTTTTTAGGAACAGTATCTGGTTTGGGTATTTCAATTATTAATTATTTTCAATCTCCTTTTGTGGTGAATTTTTTTATTTACCTCGTTTTATTAAAGAAAAAACATCATGTTCCGAACGAGCAGAAACCTGAATTTCTGATTTTCCAAGGCACATGAACCCATGTAGGTTGGCCGTTCAAACTTAAACACTTATTTTAGAATCACCCATTCAGTGGCCTTTTTTATTCCTGTACATGATACACGCCAATATCAAATTTCCTTTCTTTTTGTTAGTTTAATAGGTGCTTATCTTACCTAGAAGCTAGTACTAATTGATTTCAATGACCACACAATTTGCTGGCACTTCTTCAAGTTTTGCCAAATGCCAACACTAACACAAATCTACAAGGATCCAGAACATACTGAGGAATTACGTTCTTTATTTTATTTACAAAACTATTTGTCCTGAAAGGACATTAACACATTTTAGTGAAGTAATTTTCTTTTTACAAGGATTTGGCCTTATCAAATAACCTTGGTAAAAGTAATTTGTGGCAGTCAGCCCCACTTGTCTCTCATCCCTATCTCCTTCCTGCTCCCTATTTCACATTGTATTGGTTTGGAGGAGCCTTCATCAAGGAGATGTTTGGTGCTTCCCTCTCATATGATGCTACCTCCCTGCTTCCCACGTGTAAAAGTTCTCAAAAATCAAAATTTGGACATTTAGGGAGACAATTTTGTATCCATGTAGAATTCCAAGGTCAAACTTGATTTTGTATTTGAAAGATGTAAGAAAGACAGACATAATGAATAGTGATTTTCCTGCTTGGTACCATTCATTATTGCTGGTATGGAGTTTCCTTTTTCTAAAATTTTCATTGCAATTGAATTATCCCTCCCCTGTATCTCCAAATTTTTAGAGATTGTTTTTAACTTTTACATGTAGGATTAGGAAGTGCAAGGATAGTTTTGTTGTGCAAGTCTACTGGCCACTGCTACTGGAACAGGCGATTGTTATTTTCAAGTAAACATCCTACCCTAGAAGGGATATCCTCACTTTATTTTTTTAAAAAATCGAGCAGTCTCAATTTCATTACAGAATCTGTGAATGAATGGTGAGCTGGGCACCTCAAATGGCATGAGCTGCATGAGGCAGGCCATGCACGGTTTACAGGGGAATCAGGTCCTTAGCCAGTCTTTACTTATAGGCTTTATTATAGCCAAGTAGTTCAATAAGTCTTTCCTTCTATTCTTGTTGAGCCAGGTGTTGGTTGAGCAACCACCATCATCAGTATTCAGTTCATTGTAAAAGGAGAAAGCAGCTGGCATTATATCATACGTAGAAGATTTTCTTCACTGATTTATTGTTCTTGGATAATCCAATGTGCTACTGGCATTTTATTTTTATTTTTATTATTTTACATATTTTGTATTCCTAATCAGAGATTTGTTCACTGCAGTACATTTTGTGGCTAGCTTTATACTAAGAGGGGTCGAATTGGAGGAGGGCTACACTACTTGGTGGAGATTTTACTGAGATTCTACGTTGTGTTTCAATTACATTTACATGGCATATCTTTTCTAAGACATGCCGTCCTCTACGCCACCATCAGTGCAACCTGCACCAACTGTGCAACCATTACCGTCATCCACGGCAGGACAGAGCACTCGTATTGACCTTCGTGAGATCAAGTCCAACATCATTAAGAGGATTGGGCCAGGGCGAGCAAAGAAATACTTTCAGCATCTAGAGAGGTTCTTATCATCAAAATTGAACAAAAATGAGTTTGATAAGCTCTGTCTTGTGACACTTGGCCGTGAGAACCTCCCATTGCACAATCACCTCATCCGTTCTATTCTCCACAATGCATGCCGTGCAAATGGTCCACCGGCAATTGATGCGCCCAAGTTAGCAGGAGATGTTTCTAAATCAGAACAGATACTTCATCCTGTTTGTAACAATGGTAATGTTTCAATCCAGCATGTCAAAGACAATAGATCATTGACCATTGAGCAGGAGGGAGCGCCTATTATCAGGGAGAATGGTGCTCCAAATTTTAGTGATCTGAAGAGACGGCAACAGGTTCAGAACAGTGAGCATGCTGAGCCACGTAACAAGCGATTACATTATGAAAAGGAGCCACTGAGTTTTCTTGAGCCTTCACACAGCAATGGCCCTTCTGCTATATCTTATGGTGAAAACTCGGGAGGTGAAAATATACACCGTATCCAAGGTCCCGTGCGAGCTCCACTGGGGATTCAATTTTCCCCAGTTAATTTTGGTGGGATTCAGAAATCTTCAGCCATTGCTTCTGTCCCTCCAAATGATAGCTCTGTTAGTTGCTATGAACTTGGTGAGTTATGTGATACTATGCTACTGAGTAAGAGGATGGAAAAAATTGCAGAAGCAGCAGGTTTGGAAGGGGTCTCAGTAGAATGTGCTAATTTGTTGAATAATGGAGTTGATGTTTTCTTAAAGCAGTTGATTGGATCTTGTGTGCAGCTAGTTGGAACAAGATCACAGCTTGGGAAACTAAGCCATGCATCACTGAAGCAGCAGTTGTCACGTAAGCTAATAAATGGCGTATCACTGAAAAATCATGTGCATGGGCAGGGTATTATTATACCTACAGGCCCTAACTCGATCTCAATACAAGACTTAAAGGCAGTGTCAGAGTTAAGTCCACATCTTCTTGGGGTTAATGCATCACTGTTACGTGAGAAGATTAATTCATATGACTGATTGGGTGGAGCAAATTGGATGTTTTGTTCTTTCAAGATAGTATGGACTTGATGGTGTGCCTTACTTCATGGCTTATGTATCCAGGTCCTAGCTTATTGCTGAGTGGTGGAAAAGGCAGGTGAACTTTGTACAGTGTGCTAACATACTGTGACTGGTCTTCAGGGCAACCTGTCAGAATAAGCAAAGATCTGCTTATCTACTGGGGTCTGTACTATTTAGAGTAGGACCCATCCATTGTGTGCCTCTAATCAACAGTAACGAGGCATTAGTGCTTCATACAGAACTATGGTGCTCGACTCCAAACAAATTGAGGAGCCATAACACAGAATTCTCTGTAAGTGGACTGCAATGATACATGCTTTTCAATTGTTACATTTCTAGCATAGATAGCAGAGTAGATGATGATTTATTTCCAATCAGTTTTGCTTTAGTGTTAGCAAAAGTAGGGATTATTTATAAGGAATATGCGCATAGAAAAATGTAATGTTCTTTTGAGAAATGAATATTCCTTCCCTTCAGAAATGATGAAAACCATGCTATGGGATAAACCAACAGAGGTTTTATCCAGTATTTTGAGGCACACAAGTTGCAAAATAGATGGTAGAAACTGATTTTTATTAGATACCCTTCGACTCCTGAGTTTCAGGACCCGATTGTACAAATAACATTCTTTTGCCTTCTGCACTGTGGTCTTGCACTTTTATGTATTGAGAATACACCATGGGCCGCTAAATGTGTCTGGCCGGTTAAGTCCACGAATGTCTAATATGCAGTTTGAGGTCCTCGAACTTTTCCAAACTGTTCCCTAGAGGCCCAACCTGACCCCACACTGCCACATATGGTGCCAGGGTGGACACTGGTGTAGTATTGGAATTTTAGCGGCATTTCTATGTGGGCATTTTGCAGTTAGATCCTCTAAAGAGTATGATTTACATTAATCACATTAATAGATGGGTGTGAACCAACTTTATGAATGCTTAAAAATCAAAGGATAGCTATGGTAGTGTAGGTGCAGTGTAAATATTTCAATGTCTCCATGCACTTTTTGCAGCACTAGGCCCCATACTTTGATTTCTTTGCAGTTACTTATGTTCTATTCGCAGCTCTGCGTGCTGCAGCTCTGGACTTCTCGTGGTTGCCCATGGGGATGGAAAAACTATGAATGGGAGAGCTTGTAGGGGGTTATTTGCAAACTTTTAGGTGATTAAAAAGGGCATATGTGATTGGACTGTGCATGTTGGTGCACTCCTGTCTATCCTGGTACTGTTTGGCTTCCATGTAGGTGGTGTGGGGCAATATCGGACCTCTAGTGAACGGTTTAGATAGGTTTAGGAACCTTAAACTGTAGATTGAAACTTCATGGACCTAAGTGAAGCAGGTGGACAGGTTAGCGACATGTAGTGTATTTTACTCATATATTCATCTTCTATTTAATACTACCTCTGTTTTTTTTTATATATGACGCCATTAAAAAAATATAAGTCATGCTTTAAGAACCTTTAATGATAAATCAAGTCACAAGAAAATAAATGATAATTACATGAATTTTTTGAATAAGACAAATCGTCAAACATATCTCAAAAGTCAATGGCGTCATACATTAAAAAACAAAGGGAGTACTATTTATCTATTTCTGGATGCTATTCTTGTAGTTCTGCTATGGCACTCTGCAACTGGCCATTTTCACAAAAGGAAAAAAAAAGGTCTTTTCGGAATCTAAAAGCAGTTACATCAAATAAGGAAAGAAAAAAATATGTAGAGGGATCCACTTGATAGGTTTGTAGCATATATCTAATGGGCAAAATGAGCAAAGCTTTGCATTAGTTCTCCATTATATTGTAGTGGTGTCAAAGTGAAACTTACTAAAATTATGATTTAATAAGGTCGGCAGTGCCATATGCATGTTGGATGTAGTTTCCTAGTCATAGGTTTGATGGTTCCATTATTATCTCTGCTTGATGCAGTTACAGTGGAATGCATGTTAGTTAACCAAAAATATTATCTCCGTGAAGTTTTGTTATGCACACTCAGTATCACAACAAAATGGTTTTGATCTGGTGAAGAAAAAAATAATTCATGATCTAATTCTTTTTCTGGGGATTGATTTGCCTCTTAACTATTTATTCAGCCACTGAAATCAAGTGTCCCTTACTCTTTCCATGTTGTCTGTATTTGCTCTGGTATCTTATTGTTTAAACCTGAAACCATCTGTACTGGCCTTCTTTTCTTCATTTCTGTCGGTGGCCTATGTAGTTCTTGGAGTATTTGCCTACTTTTGGAAGGCAGTAGTTCTTTTTGCTTCTGTTATACCTTGATTTGTTCAATGGGAGTGCACAGCTTATTGAGAATTATGATCTCTACCTAGTTCTTATCAGTAAAGCACATAGATTGTTTTTATTTATATCGAGGATTAATACAGTTGATGCCTTCGTATTGTTACTTTTACTTAATCTTTATTCTGGAGCAGTAGTTTATTTTTTCTTTTTAGTTCTGTATAGTGAAATCCCTTTTGGGGGCTTTTGGTTTGTTGGTTCATCGTCTGTCATCCCACTTTTTCAACCATTGCTAAGGTAAGTCGAGCTTTGCTAATCATATAATTTTGAATTTCGAAGCTTTAAAATTTGGATGTTCATCTCCCCTTTTTATGCGTTCTCTATTGTGGCAAAAAAACAATTGCATGTAGTTGTTATTCTTCTTCAATAAAACATAATGACATCGCAGTTAATTTTAGAGTGTATTGTTTTTCTTGAGACTGATGTAATGAATTGGATGGACTATTAGAGAAAAATACCTCATACCATGTGGGAATCTTTGTGCGCATGCCCTCAGCCTGCTTTGATGTAGTACAATATTTTTAAGGTAAAGAACACTGCTAATGAAACCTAATATGCCTGCCAACGTTCTTTCAAGCTTCCAGGAATCCATGCTGATGATGTCAATCTGTAAAATGGGTTACCTCCAGGACAGAGCCAGGATCCACGATTTTTTTTCTCCAATGATCTCCACAAAGTGCAAACATGAGGAAGACACGATTCTGCAAAACGTGGTTGCTTCTCTGTGCTGTTCCCATCGGGTTAAACAACAATTTTGGTAGGTATTATATGCCTGGGATATAAATTGTGCATACATTTTTACCTATTCAATTTCCTAATCTGACAGGCACAAACTTTCCATTGTGCAGTTCGTAACTTTGATCTACTGGCAAAATTGCCCCATCGTGAAGCATAAAGCATCATTCATGTATAGAAGAAACACAATAAGCCACTCCGCTGGCTGATCCATATCGAATGATATGAAGCATCCATAGCTCTGTACAATCAGTGTATATACGACTTGTTTATTCCGTTTCATAAAAATTTCAATTATTCTATATACCTATTTAGTTTCATTCTCACTCAGATAAACTGTGAACATCTTGCTTATAAGATTGGCGAGTGGTATCTGGTGACAAGTGGATGCACCAGAACAAAGAGGTGTTATGATTTCTGAATATCAACATCAGAAAACTGTATGGAATATATCGAATTCTGGTTGGGGGTAGGATTGCATACAAGATTTGAGTATCGTGCATGACAGGCCAGTTACCATCAACTTGTTGACTAGGAGTCTAGTTTAAACCCTGTCTTTGAACTCGGCCCTGATTGTTCGAATTATGTGGAACCTCAGGTTTATCTTTCAAGGTGGCATTGATATTCTTCAACTGTTGGATTCTCAAACTTCCTAAGTTAACAACACAACCTTGATCACATTCACCCAAGCAAGGATGCAACATACCACAAAAATTATCTTGGGGGCATTTAACTTTTTCCACTTTTTAAGATATGATAATTAAAGATTTGTCATTCGAAGTCTATAATATGTCTATAATATGTAGGTATAGTGGTAAATCCTTAATTATCACTTATAAAAATGGCAAATAGTTAATTATTCCTTAAAAACGGGGGTTATACATTACTACCTCTGTTTTATATTTTTATATTATAAGTTGTTTCGATTTTTTTCCTAATCAAACTCCATTTTATATTTTTATATTATAAGTTGTTTTGATTTTTTTCCTAGTAAAACTCCGTTTCATACTGTAAAAAAATAGTTAACATCTAGAAAACCAAATTAATTTCATTAAAACTAACATTTAATATATTTTGATAGTATGTTTGTTTTGGGTTAAAAATATTGTCATATTTTTTTACAAACTTGGTCAAACTTACATTTGATTAAAAAAAGTCAAAGCAAATTATAATATAAAATGGAGGGAGTAGTAAACATGTTCTACAAATTAGGCCACGCTTCACATAAATTCTATGAGCAAATCAATTGAGCACTCGGCTTCCCAAGCACAAAGCTGACGAAAGATGGCCAATATAACTGGATTTTTCACATTTTGGTCCTTTTGAAAAACTTATTTCGCAAATAAACCCCTGAAAAAACTTATCCTAGTCATGTTGGCGCCCTCATCCCGCCACCTCAGCATCGCCTCGCCACGTTGGCAGGGGGATGGCGCCAGCCACTCTGATGCTCTAAAAAAGACCATTTCTGGGATAAGTTTTTTCAGGGGTCTATTTGCAAAATAAGTTTTTTAAAAGGACCAAAATGTGAAAAATCCAGGCCAATATAACAAAAATGGAGAAGTAGCCACGGTACTATTACAGCAACATGAGCTGTAGTGCTGCACAAAGTAATAGTAACTTTGTGTAGATGCAAGATCTAACAAATAGCCAACAATCTGATCAGCAAATGCTGTTGTCAAAAAAACTCAAATCTTGCAAGGTTATCAAAAACAATTGTTGCCTTTTCTGATTAGCTTCCTACTATGAGCCTCAAATATTTCTCAACTTACTAATCAGTACTATACAGACCACTGTTTTCAAACTATACTTGATCTCTCGTATCTAAGACATGGTAAAAATTTGAGTTAGGTGACAGTAACTTCTTGGTCTGGTCTCAGAACCAACTGCACACAAGGTAAGATGTTAGATGGTGTCCTCTATGCATAGTAGTTGAAGCTGTTGTTCAGTAATTCCCGTCTTTTACTTGCGCAATTGCTCTGACAAAGTCCTCATGCCGAACCTACGAGAAAATCAATATAGGATGCAACAACGTAATTTCTTTTCGCAGAACAAGACAAGACAATGATGGACAAGGAGAATAGGAGAGAATGTGCAGCGTACATTTTGACAAATTTATAAAACATTCTCACAAACATTACATTTATCTAGTTCTGCTAATACATTTCATGCAGAATGGACAGGGAAAAATCGGTAAGTCAACAGTTGTGTAAACTGTAAAACTAATAGGGCATGATAAAAGGATAGTAAGTTTATATGTACTAGAAGTTGAATTTACAATGCAAATATAAATCCAGTAAATGAACTTCACTAAGAAAAATGTTCTGCTATGCAATATTCTCCGTGGCTGTACCGCTGCTGTTATTTATTACTCTGTTTTTAGGTGTTCTCCTTTCAGAGTTGGATAACTTCTTTTAGCTACTCACATATTGTTTTTTTAATTATGAAGTATTCCTCTGTAAATTATTCGGGAATGCTTTGCAGTTTGCATGATGAATAACCACACCACTATATTATCACGAAGAGGAAGTATATAATAGTTCTGAAACAGATGAACATGGCTGCAGTAACCAACTGTGAATTATTGCAGCAGAAAGAAAACTGCTTGCTTTGTCTAAAAGAAGAACCGCTAAAGAAATGATAATGCAGCTAAGAATAAATAAGAGACAGAAGAAACCTCTGTAGCATCTCGGTGAAATGCCAGCATGCTAGCCTCAAAGCATACAGCCTTTAGCTGTGCACCATTAAAATCATCTGTACAGCAAGCCAACTCTTCAAAGTTTACATCAGGGTTTTTGTCCATTTTTCGGGAGTGGATCTACAAATAATCATACAGAGCAAGACATTTAGGTTATGTGTGCAAAGCTAGATATCTTTTCAACAACTAAGCAAGTAAAGGAGGGAAAAAAAAAGGTGTTCAAGGTAGCTTGCCTCCAGAATTCTAACTCTAGCCTGTTCAGATGGATGAGGGAATTCAATCTTTTGATCTAAACGGCCAGATCGCAGAAAAGCAGGATCAAGAACTTCTGGCCGATTAGTTGCAGCTATTACCTGTTAGTCAGCCAAAGAGTTCATCATGTCATTACTTTTTTAAAAAATACCAGCAAGAAACAGAAGTAAAGTATTAACAGAAATCATATTTTAGTGAATGTCATAAAGCATGTAGGAAACATGTGTTCGTTAGATAGACAAGCGATAAGGAACAAAGCTTATGTTTGAAGTTATAAGAAGCTGAAGACAATCAACAAAAATGCAAGAACAGGTCCTTAGGAATATCCATTAGGATAACTAAAAGGCTAATATGAATGAGGATGTCTTGATATTATCTTTTTCATGGTATTTATTGTAGCTTTCATCCAGTGATCAATATTGCACAGAACAAATGGGCTTCGCTCCCTTCCAAAAAAAAAAGAGAGAGGGATTCACTGCTTATGGTCACCTAAAGTTATTCACAAGTTCTAAGAAATTTCGAGTCCATGCTGGTACCATTTGCTGTTTGCGAATAAAAGAAGAGATTACTGCATCTTAACACTACAGGCCTGTTTGGGTAGTCGGAAAAGGAAAAAAAATCACTCACAAAAAGCCAGCTTTTCGTCCTAGTCATTCATTCTCCTCTTCTCATTTCAACCTAATCCTTCCTATCCCAACACCACTAATATCCCACAGCCCAAATGCCCTGTATCAGTACATACGTGAATATAAAAAAAATAAAGTGGAACAGGAAGACATCTGAAGGGCTCTGTACTCTGTACCAGGATATGCACACACACCAAATGATTTAATACAATAGTTCCATACACAGAAGAATAAAGAGATATGAAAAAAAAACACACTTCTAAACATATTTCAAGCCGCAGTTTGCATATTGCTAAATCTCCATCTGTGGTTATCGAAAGCCACATGAGCTTGTGGTTATTAAAACATTTACCTTTATACTCTCATAGCTCCTGACGCCATCCAACTGATTAAGAAGCTCCACAATTGTTTGTTGCACTTCCCTATCACCACTGCATGGCCTGCAACTAGTCAGAAGTGCAAGTACTCAAACCTAGCAGAAACAGAACATACATTGTATATTGTTGAGAGCACCATAACTGCCAAATGTACTAAAGGTCCTATTATAAACTCGAGTTACTTCTACTACAAGTCTCAACAGGAGCCTTCATGACTTTGTGCCAGAAATGAAGTTCAAACTTCCTTCCTGACATTTCTGAGGATCTAAAAATTCAAATGTCTTAAGCAGACATAAAAACTTGTATTGGAAAAGAACCTAGAATCATTTGCATAAAGTAAACTTGCAGTATACATGCTAAATTAAGTGATATATCAACTAAGGGTGCAGGTAAAGGCAATATACGATTAGAAAGAGGACATGATTTAACAAGTATTTAACATGTCAGCAAGTAGGAAACAAACAATTGCTGGAAAGAAATTAACAGAAAAGACCTAGTGTATTTGTTCACATATTCAAAAGTGGGAAATGATGAAGGAACGACCATGTTTGTCATACCTATCAAAGTGCTTGCTTCCAATTGCATCAATTTCATCAATGAAAATAATGCATGGGGCTTTCTCTTTAGCAAGCTGAAAGGCATCACGAACAAGTCTTGCTCCCTCACCAATAAGCTTCTGCAGGAGTCCACAAAGAAACCAGTATTAATCTCAATCGTACATAAAAAAAAAGGCAAATCATGTAGCACTAAGAAACTTTTCAGAGGAGCTCAAAGATATCGAAGGATCATGAAAAACTCTGCTGTTCAATGCCTTTACGCATTTCATGTATCTATCAAATACTTTGATTGGTTTTCCCAAATTCACTGACCAATGCATAAAGATGGAACATGAGAAAGATACAGAATATACGCACACCTGATTTCATGAATAGCACAATAATATTTTACTGACAGTTAGGTGATGGATTTTCTGTTGCAAGATAATTACCACGGCAAGTTGTGGACCAGTTAGCTTAAGAAATGTTGCATTTGTCTGGGAAGCAAATGCATGGGCAACGAGTGTCTTCCCAGTTCCAGGTGGTCCATACAGAAGTACACCTTTTGGAGGGTGAATTCCCAACCTCTGGAAGCAGTTCTTGTGGATTATTGGCAACACAACTGCTTCCACAAGCTCCTCAATCTGAATATGAAATTTACAGAACAGTTTATTACTTATAGGAGATGGGGTGGTATAAATTAACAAGTAAACAAAACGCTATTCAGTACAATAATAAATTAACAAGTAAACAAAACGCTATTCAGTACAATAATAAATGAAGGAGTGCAAACAATGTTGCTATTCAGTACAATAATAAACTATGTCCACTGTTATTATTACCATTCTTAAGCAGGGAAAAGTAGAAAGAGTTGTAACTTGTTTTTCGAGACCACCAATGCCACAGTAGTGTTCATTTGATGTACTGTCAACACCAATTAAATCTCCAGGCTTAAGTTTGCTAGGGTACACTACCCCAGCAATAGGACGGAATATAATCTGTCATTGCAAGAAAAGGAAACAAAAGAAAAAATATATATATCAGAATAAGTTTAGAACATAGATGATTGACTACAGAAAATGAAATCGAGTTCATTGCCTCAAGAATGTCCCCTGTGCATAAGTTCATATTTATCTATGGGTGGTATAGTTATTGCAGCAAATTTAGGCTCCTGTTGATGCATGTGCAACTCCACTGTTGATTCGACATGCCAGTCAGGATTGAACATATCCGAGCAATATTCATAACCGAGCTCACAGGCAATAGGAACATAGGATTGGTTTAATTCTTCGCTTGCAAACATAATTACATTGCGAATGAGTCACGACCACAAATATTAGCAAAACACATTGAGTATGTTCCGTACACATGCACAGTTCAAAATGTGGAATACCAGAAGCGTACTTTTAACTTTTGAAAACTTAATCAAGCTTGTTTTAGTCTAGCAGTAGAGACATGCTGAATTAGTGAAAGGCAGAGAGTTTGCTATTGTCTGAAAAGAGAGGTTATCATCTGTGGAACAGAAGATATCACTGCAACCCTGTTGATGTTACAAATGACACAGTTCTGATATATTATGTATATACTGCCTCCGTTTGGAAAAGGATGAAGTTCTGGCCTCAACGCCTGAAGACAAAGACATCTCTTTACAGCTAAGAAATTGACAGCTTTGCCCCTTACTAGAGTAATTAATGTTCCAATCATTGAAATGCCAAGAGACCAAGCAGGCCCAGGGTAGCACAAATTTCAATCTACCTCAATCAATGCAAGTAGTGCTGCCACGTGGAAACATTCATATGCAATTAGGGATAGCTAGGAACAGCAGAGTTGAGTTTGAGTAATGGATTGCTCTCTCTCTCTCTCTCAAACGGGCAGGAGAGCCGCGCATCATTATATAAAGGAAAAGAGTCTAAGAAGACTCAAAGAAGCCCATTAGGGCAAGGTTTAGTACACAAGGGCTGGCTAAAGGAATAAAAAAGGACTATGACTAGCAATCCAAGCAAACACCACATCTATGGCCAAAAGGTACTAATGAATTGCTTTTAATAGGGGTAATTTGATAAAGCTTTAGGTAGAAAACCGAAAACTCCCCTATTTGAGTACAAAATCAACATTTCAAGTCGTCATCTAAAAGAGAAGGCAGGAATGGGTAACACTTAGAATGAAGCCATACGTACAATGCTGCACTTGTGCAATATTTAGAGATTAGAAAAGAGAAATAGATCAAGTTGGTTTCTTACTTTTCGCTGCAAATGAAAGCCAACATCACAATCATCCTCAGCAGTCTCATCCTCTGGGCCCTTTTCCATAATCTAGAAATGGAATGAGCAATTAACCACACACTTATACACAGATGTACATAGCATCCAAAATGCCCCCCCAAACTACAATTACATCTTCTCAATAAAAGGCCTACTTCTTTTCGCTGCAAGTGTAATAAGTTATTCATCGCTGGATGTTTGCAATTCGATCACATTGTACAATTTAGAACCTAATCCAAATTCAGAACTCCAGAATAGGCCAATTGGAAATGTAGATAACTCATTCACCCCCTGAATCCTCAATAACACGCAGTTGAAAAATGTGACAACACGCCCGAATATCGCTCATGATCATACAATTTAGAACCAAATCAAATGTCATAACATCATAACATGCAATTGGCTATAACGTAGCATAACTGCATATAAGAACCCCCCACACATTTCATGGACCGGCAGCGCGATTTTCAGAACAATGGTGAGGACAATGGCGCACAGATTAATCAATTACTCTAGAACCCAAACCCCGACCGAGCAAGAATCTCGAGCATCAACCCTAAAACCCCCCCAATTGCAGGTGGATGTGGGCGCTTACCCTGAGGACCATGCCGACGAGGTACGCCTCGTTCGCTTCGATTCCCCGGATGACGCGTTCCATATGCTGGTTCAACTTCGTCTCCTCCATCTGGAGAATCAAGCAAGCAAATAAACAAACCAACCCCACACCATCGGAGGTGAAACCCCCCCAGCGAGAAACCAAGAAGAACCGATCGATCGATCGACCAATGGCGGCTGCAAGAACCGACCCGGACCGAGCGACGCGGGTTCTCACCTCGAGGGTCCTGATCCTCTTCTTGAGGCGGTCCACCTCCTCGATGTCGCCGCCGTCGGCGGCGGCTGCGGCGGAGGAAGGCATGGTCGGTGGCGCGAGGCGGAGGCGGAAGTGGAGGCGCGGGGGGAAGGGAAGAGAGCGCCCCGCCCAGAAATACTCCACTAGCAGCCAGCTAATGGCGATTTTTGTTCTTTTTTGAACTGGGCAAAAAGCGATTTCGTAGCTAATCTTTTTTCTTTTAACTGCTAATTATATGTCAGTTTATCAAACTGCAAATATCCATGTAAGAAGTCTGAATAATTATAAAAGCGTTCACAGTGCATACACGTGATGTGTGTGGTAATGTCTATCCATATAAGCAAAATGTGTGCGTGGAGGAGAGAAAATGGTGGGGTCCACGTTTTCATCAGGTTCGTGTGGCTTTCTTTGGCTACAAGAACCTCGTCAAAAGAGAGCTGATTTTTTCTAGGAAGAGAGAGAAGAAGAAGCTTGCCGAGAAGCCACGTCCTCGCCGGAGAAGCTCGCCGAAGAGGGGAGGGTAGAGGCGTCAATCCGATCTAGATCCGCGCCTAATTCGCCGTCCCATTCGGCGGCGACGACAGGAGCTCGCCCATGGAGGTGGTGGATGGTGAAGCAGTGGCACCCTCGCCGGTCGACGCCTCTTGATCCGCGTCGCCGAGCTCCTCCACCACCGACTCATCTGCCGCTGACCCGTCCACCGCTTCTGCGCGCCGGCGCTCGCCGTTGTTTTCCGGGGGGGAGGGGGGAGGAGGGTGGTGTGCCGGTGAGCCCCAGGCCCGCCGCCCCTCCGGTCGGCGTCATCGCGCTTGGCTGCTCCGCCGATGCGCAGTGCTCTCTACGCGGTGGGGAAAATTGGAAAGGAGAGAGAGAAGAGAGAAAAAAATGGTAAAGCTGGCACTGGTGGGACCCACAAGAAACAACTTGCACTGTGGCATACTCCCTCCGTCCCAAAAAAACCCAATCCTAGGTTTGAATCTGGACATAGGATTGGGTTTTTTTAGGACGGAGGGAGTATATAGCTAAAGATTGTCCCTGGTCTAGCTGGCGCGCAAGACACCGCAAATGCTCATGACACACTATGAACGCCTAAAAGTTCTTCTCTTCCGTTTCTTTTATCACAATCTTATGTATACCTGATACCAACATCCTATATAATTATAAATACCATTATTGGGTATATGTGTATAGCTTGTCAACACGTTAGAAATAACGCTAAATAGGGGCGTGGTTAATTATGTTCTATGCTAATCGAAGACAAATTTTGTTTAGACATTTGTAGGAAAAAAACCATAATTATGCGAAAGTAAATTAAAATGTCAAGTTAATGATATTATTTTATTAAAAATATTCTAATTTACATCAAACTATTTTTTAAAAATATTTTCATCAAGAATTAAATGTTAAAAATACATCCGCATTGATTTTCATGCATGTCCTTCCTATGTTGTACCCCTCTTTTTCGTAAGAACGTTTGTAAACCATGTTTTTTTTCTCAAAAGTCTTCTATGTAAAAATATTTTAAAAAAATCATATTAATAGTTTGTTGAACACATCACTACACTGGTTAAGGTCACCTGTGACGGGCCCAAACCCTCACCTTTGACGGCTTTGGGCTTGGTCAGTGATCAGTGGTCACTGGTGAGTCCAGTCACTTTTGATGGGTGGCCGGCCGTCAGTGGTGACATCCACCTCTGACGGGCAAGTTAATAGAAGGCCGTCAGAGGTGTTGGTCTCAGCTAGCCTAGGGCCAGTTAGGACCCGTCACAGGTGTCTCATCTCTAACGGGCCCCTAAATAAAGGGCCCGTCAAAGGTGATGATCTCCGGTATATAGTAGCCGTCACAGGGTGACCCACCTGTGACAGGCCCGAAAGTAAAGGCCCGTCACAGGTGGGTCACCTGTGACGGTCCGACGTTTGCGAGTCCGTCACAGGTGAGGTTACCTGTGACGGATTTTTCTTCCGAACCGTCACTGATGAGTTAATTCCAGAAAAAAAAATAAATGCTAAATATTGGCTAGCCTCAGGAATTGCTAGCCATACCCTCTGAAAAACAGAAACATCACAGGTGCCAGTCACCCCCCCCTCCATATCACATATTCCCCAACTGCCCAACATCACAGATGCATCACATATCACAGATCCATCACAAAGCAACAATTTACAACATCACATATGCAATAATTTAATTTATTATAGCACACAATTCATACCCCATGAAACAATTCATACCCCATGAAAGTCCTCAAATGATTACCAAAATTTCTTGTATTCTGTTTGTTGTGAACTTTCATAACCTGTCAATAAGGAAAACAAAGGAGAAAACAGATGTACAACGTAAATAGTAGTTGATCAAATTTGATGACACTTTAGTAAACTACCATAAATATTGCACATATGAAAGTAAATTACATTGCACTCCATAAAAACATATTTTTTTACATCACAAGAAATTATGAAAACATCTTTTTTACATCACAATAAATTATCTAGCCAAGTTCATGAGTCTATTTGACATGAAAACGTCCTTTCTTGTTCATTATTTCTGACAGAATGAAGGCGCATACTTCGCCTCTGATTGCGGGGGAGTTGATGGGTGAGATCTTGAGGCCAGCTCTACCTTTCTGTTTAATAAACAAGATGTTAGCACATTTTGAATAGCAATGTTGGTATTGAAATAAGCTTATTCGCCATTAGCAACAACCTCAGGGTCGAAATCTTTCACCTCTCTTAGAAGTGTTGACATGTTGTGGCACACGTGGAAACCACATTGGTCTCCGATCTATTGTGCGCATGCGAACTTGGTGTCATGGTAAAGTTCGTCCTTGCCCTCCTTGTGCCTATCACCCTATTCCACATATGGGCCTCAAGCCATATTTAAGGCCTTGGTGATTTCAGTGAAATCATAATCTTTGGACTTATTGGAGTTAAGGTAGGTAACCCTAGTCCACTTAGGTACGATGACTAGGAGAATCCAATGTCGCCTGCGCAGTTGTTATGTAGCGTTAGTACTAAGAACCTTAACTTAATAGTATACACGAAGGGTATTGGCCTCTTACTCTTGGTTGTGTGCGCACATGATGTACTCCTTGTCTTGATGGGCCCATAAACACCGGTTGACATAGTCAACCACTTCAGTGAAGCTCTGTTGTAAATTAACCTCGTTCACCATGGATGGATCAAGGAACCCAACCTGATTACTAAGGCAACGACTCTCGATCCAACACAACCTTGTCTTGATGCTCCTCTCTTTTGTCTTTTGTTTTTCCACATGCTCCTCTGTTTTTTCCTTCGATGTGCTCTTCTCTTTTGTCTTTTCAACTTTCCTCTTTTTTCCAAACTCGTTGGTTATTCCCATCACTAAGTTGTGCACCTCTGTCCCTGTTAGCTCTGCCGGGGGTTCGGCTGTATCTCTGTGTCCATTGAAATTCTTTCTCATATTCCTATAGGGGTGATACCTTGGGAGAAATCTCCTGTGACCCATGTAGACCGTCTTGTGTGAATGCTTCAACCATTTGCTTCTTGTTTCCTCCATACACTCCGAACATGCCCATTTCCCTTTCACAGTTTGGCCAGAAAGGTTGCCAAGGGCCGGATAATCGTTGATGGTACAAAACAGCATCGCATGGAGGTTGAAATACTCTTGTGCATATGCGTCCCATGTTCGTCTGCTCTCATTCCATAGCCTTTCGAAGTCATCGATTATCGGTTCCAGGAACACATCGATATCGTTGCCAGGTTGTCTCGGTCCTTGAATGAGCATGGCAAGCATAATATACTTTCTTTTGAAACATAACCAGGGAGGAAGGTTATAGTTAACAAGCAGAACTGGCCATGTACTGTGACGACTGCTCAAATCACCAAATGGATTAATGCCGTCCGTACACATTGCGAAACGCATGTTTCTTGGGTCATTTGAGAATTCCTGGTAAATCCTATCGATTGTCCTCCACTGTACTGAATCTGCTGGGTGCCTCAGCATACTATCGACTTTCCGTTCTTCGGCATGCCAGCGCACTAGCTTAGCTTGTTCCTTATTCGCAAACATTCTCTTCATGCGCTCCGCAATTGGGAGATACCACACCACCTTTCCTGGGCCTCCCCTCTTTGACTTACTTCCTTCACCTTCACTCTTTGCTCGTTTGTATCTTGATGCCCCACAGACAGGGCAGACATCCAAGTCAGCGTATTCCTTGTAATACAATATGCAGTCGTTCAGACATGCATGAATTCTTCTGACCTCCCAGGCCCAACGGACATAATACTTGCTTCGCTTCATATGTCATCTGCGTAAATTGTTCCCCTCTAGCAACAGGTCCTTTAACAGCTCAAGAAGTTCTGTAAAACTCTTGTCCGACCAGCCATTACTAGCCTTAAGCTTCATGAGTTCCAACATGCATGACAACTTGCTGTGCTTCGACTTGCATCCATCATACAAGGGCATCTGACAATCTTCCACCAACTTACTAAACTTCTCAAAATCTCTATCGTTGTCCTCTGCGTCTTCAATGTCATGCAACATTGTAGTAGACATTGAGTGTCCAAATCTATGGTCTCTCCACCTAAAGGAGAAGGTACGAACATGCCTTCTCAAGCTGTGGCGCCGACGGTGTTCTCTACATCCTGATCCAACACTTCTTCCGCTGCGACATCAGGCCCCTTTTGCTCTCCATGCTTGGTCCAACAGGTATATTTCTTCATGAATCCATTCATTATCAAATGAGCATGCACTTCATCGCTATCTTCGATCATCTGTTCATTCTTACAGTCCCTACATGGACAAAACATGTGCATGCTCATCCTACTTTTTCTGTCATTATCCGCAAATGTGATAAATTCAGTGACCCCCTCTCTATACTCGGTAGACGAACGATGCGCATAGTACATCCATCTACGATCCATCTGAAATCAACAACATACGAAGAAAAATATATGATGATCGATATATTGAGAAGGAATAGAGAATAATGTGTTTTTTACCTTGAATTTTAGCAAAAAATCGCCCCCCTTGCCCTCCCAACCGATTTGTGAACAGTGAACTGGTCGGGATGGAAAGCAGTTGGCGGTTTGGGGGTATTTATAGACCCAACACACCTCAAACGGGTTAGATTAAAAAAGCCCGTCAAAGGTGTTGGTTATACCTTTGACGGGCTTCAATTGAGTTGCCCGTCACTGACTCGTCACAGGTGAGGGGATACCAGTGACGGGTTGGAAGCAAAACTCGCCACTGACTCACCTGTGACGGGTTTTCCTTTCGGCCCGTCACAGGTGATGGGATACCTGTGACGGGCCGCGGCCGGATGCCTCACCGATGACGGCATCCCGTATGACCCGTCAAAGGTGATGGTCACCAGTGACCAAATCGTTTGCCCGTCACAGGTATCCTGTCAGAGGTGTGAGGATCTGGCGTAGTGCATGATGATTCCTGTGACAATGTACTTTAGAAATACTACTTCCCCCGTTTCATATATAAAACGGAGGGAGTAGCAACCTTCATTACGCTTTGTACTAGTAATAAGTACAAAGAAATATTGTTACAAACCAAAGTTAACTCGTTGATTAACATTTGGCCGCGCACCAATCCTAAATTCCTAACCCAAACTCGTTATCAGTTTTCACTATGCCACGTGGAACACAACAGGTGAACAACGGGTACACGGCCACACGGGGATCAGTGGCACCCCACACCACCGGAGCAAACTGCACGCCATCTCCTAACGACGACGACGACGTCGACGTCGCCGCCGCGGTGCCCGACTCCGAAGGCGGCGGCGGCGCCAGCGCCGGCGACGACGCGCTCCGCCGCATCCCCTGGCCGGTGCGGGTGACGCTGACACCTGCCGGCGAAGTCGCAGCCGCCGTGTCGATGTCCATATCCTCCTCCTCCTCCGCCAGTGCGGATAACGCGCCCTGATGCTTGGCGACGTCGACCAACGACGGCGACGACGCGCTGCGACGACGGAGCGGCGGCGCGGCCGGGGCGTCGTCGGCGGCGAAGAGGAACACGCGGATGCGGCCTTGCTTGGGCTTGCTGGAGGTGGCCATCACCCGGCTCGTGGAAGAAGAGCAGCGACACGAGGCTCAACAGGTCGCCGTCGCTCGCCACGTCGGGGAGGTGCCCGAGCTGATCTCCCGGGAGCGCGTACCGGACGCGGACGTCTCCGGCTTGTTGGGGGCGTTAGAGTTGATACCTCTTCTGCTGCAACTAGCAGGCCCGGACACAATCTGTAGTAGTGTAGTCTGTTCGTGTCAAAGCGTTGAAAAAAAATGTCCCGTGCGGCAAAAGCATTTTGTATTTTTGTTGGCTCCTCGCACCAATGTGTAGTCCTACGTATTCTTTAGAACATTTTGCGTTGCAATTGCATGGTGCTAATATTCTGCGAATGTTTTCTGTGCTATTTTTTCAAACGCATGTGGTCATAACATGCCACACTTAATTGTGGTAATGTTCACATACAAGCTACCTCTATGAGCATTTCTAAGTCACTACTATTGACATATCTATCATTGAAAACTGGACCAACATTTAGTGAAGTCTACTCCCGCATCATGTCTAGATACATAGCTAGAGTTTGTCTTTTTTTTTATGGAGGGAGTAGAACTTTAATTTTGGGTGGGCTGAACCAGATGAACCTGGTCCATCACAACGAACTTTGAGGCCTTGAGCTACTCTTACTTCACGTTTCCTGTACTATATATTCATTTATCACTACAATACATAAGCTTTATTTCGATGCTAATGGCGATTAGGTTGCACTCTGTTTTGTTAATGTGATGTAATACCGTTGAACACACGATGAGTACATTGGTAATATGGTTTACAATAATAACCTTGAATGAATTGTACAAAATCAAGTATACATAGCTCAGATTGGCTGTAGGAAACAAGGCGTTTCACTACGCCACGAGGAGCACGCCACGATAATCCACCACGCCAATCGGGTACACGGGGATCACCGGGAACACCACCATCACCGGCACAAGCACCACCGGACCGAACTGCACCGCCGCCACCGCCGTGGAAGATGACGTCATCGCCGGTGTGTCGCTGTCTCCTGATGAACCGGAGGTTGCACCACTGGACGTCGAGGCAGCCGCCGCCGCGTCCGAGCTCGATGACGTCGTCGCCATCGCCATCGCCAGCGCCGGCGACGAGGCGCTCCGCCGCATGCCGACGGTGGCGGTGACACGGCTAGGGCTGGTCTGAGTTGCAGCCGCCGTTTCCGTGTCGCCGTCGTCCTCGTCTTCCTCCACCAATGTCGGCAAGAACGGCGTGGATGCGCTCCTCCTGAGCGGCGCCGCGGTGGGCGACGTCGACGTCGCCAGGGCGTCGTGGGCGGCGAAGAGGAACACGCGGATGCGGCCTTGCTTGGGCTTGCTGGAGGTGGCCATCACCGCCTCGTGGAAGAAGAGCAGCGACACGAGGCTCCACAGGTCTCCGTCGCTCGCCACGTCGCGGAGGTGGAGGCCCTCCTCTCCCGGGAGCGCGTACCGGATGCGGACGTCGTCGGAGCCGGAGAAGCCGGCGAGCGCCGCCAGCCGCGTCCGGAGGCTGGCGAGGCGCTCCGAAAGGCCGACCCTGACGATCCGGTGAACTCCCCCGGCGTAGTAGCACGACGCCGCCGCTGATCCGCCGCGCTGCTGCTGGATGATCTCCCCGCCGTAGCTCACCTTCATCCTCACGGCAGTGCCCGTGCCCGACGTCGCCAGCGACGGTGAAGACGCGCTGCGTGGCAACCCCAGTGGAGCAGCAGCACAGGCACCACCAGACGCCGCCGTCATGGCGTCCTCCTCCACCAGCGCCGGTAACGACGACGGCGCCGACGCGCTCCGGAGCAGCGGCGCCTCGACGGCGAACAGGAAGACCCGGACGCGGCCGGTCTTGGACGCGTCGTGGCAGAACAGCAGCGACACGAGGCCCCACAGGTCGCCGTCGTTCGCCACGTCGCGGAGGCGGCCGAGGCCCTCTCCGGGTAGCGCGTAGCGAATGCACACGTCACGGCAGCCGGCGAGCGCCGCCATCCTCTGTCGGAGTTCGGCCAGCCGCTCGGATAGGCCGACCTTGACGATGCGGTGGACACCCCCGGCGTAGCACGGTGCCGCCGCCTTGCCGTCTGGCCCGTGGTCGCCCTGGACGATCTCGCCGCCGTAGCTGACCATCATCCTCACCGAGGAGCCGTACTCGCCGGTGGCAGCCATGAAATCGAGAACGATGAAAAGAATGTGTTCGTCGCCGGTGAAAGGCCGGTTCAGTTTTATCTCAAGCGCGGCGACTCCGACTCCGATTCCGAATTGGAGTCGGACTCCTCCGATGCCCATTACCAAAACTGGAAAGGATCGGAAGGACACTCAGCTCGTACGTACGAACAGCGACGTGGGCCGTGCTCCATTGCTGCATGTACGGCTATTGTGCGTTTCTGCCCGTGATTTCGCCGCCGGCGAAGCGGGAGGACGAAACGGCGCCACCGAGTGCGGCGGAGCTAGCTCGGCGCGGCTTGGTCCGGCAACCACGAGTGAGGAAGACGATGCACAGTAGCCGGATGATGTGAATCGCTGGATGCTGATCGGAGGGCTGAGGGGACGGTCGGTTCTCCCTTGGCAGATCATTTCCCCTCTCTAATCGTGTTGTAGCCTTGCAGGAGATTGGTTGATTCATTAAGGCAAATCATGAAAATTACTTGTGTTGCATGAGATGGATTCACAAACACTAAGTCAAGCTTCATCCTGTTTCTGTCTGTCGGAAACAGCCAATAGGGCATTGACAAGGATTGATAAACAATGAGTAAATCTTAAAGATAACATAAGTGCTAAGAGTTTAAATTCTAAATGTATAGTTGTCATACCATCTATATTAAATCTGTATTAATGTTAATGTTAAATATATAGTTTAACAATACTATATCTTAAATCTGTAATTTTATGATAGTTTGATAGTATATATAGTTTTGTGAAATTCACTCGTACACGATTAATCCATTAAGCTGAAACAATCAATTACTTTACCATTGATGAACTTAATTTGGAGACACTTATGCAAACATGGTACGGTCTAGTGCAAGCTCCACCGGGGAGGCACTCATCGTTTCCTTTTTTTTTTTTAAGATAATGGATCGATGACCTAGCCTCTACATCCAAATTTTGGTGCCTACTTGAAACAGTCTACTTGAACTACCTCTGTCCCATATTATTTGTCGCTTTGAGTTTTTTTTAAAAAAAAATTAATCATTCGTCTTATTAATTTTTTTTAAAATTATTATTTATTTTATTTGTGACTTGCTTTATTATGAAAAGTAATTTAAGTATTATTTATCCATTTTTATATTTGCATAAATTTTTCAAATAAAACGAATGATCAAACATTGTAAGGAAAAAGTGAAAGCGACAACTATTGTGGGACGGAGGTAGCATGTCTTTACAATCTGAATCAAACAACCAAATACTACTTTTTACATAAAAGAGTTTTTGTCCGATAATAAATGAACACAATAATAACCAGATTGTCCGATAATAATTTTCTAATGTGCAGTAAGGCTTAGAAAAATGTAGAAAAATAAATACTAAACCCAAATAGCACCAGACTACCAGTTTCAACAATCATATCTGAACTCAGAATTCAAATTTATTCAATATTCATTCTTTTAACGCCTAATCTCTAAACTAATATTTGCTGGCCAATTTAGGTTTTTCAGTTCAAATATAATTTCTTGAGTTCCTAACTCCAAACGGCAATAAGAAAAGGAAAAAGGAAAAGAAATAAAAATTCCTAACTCCAAGCAGCTAGCAGTAGGGGTGAAAATGGTACGGAAACTTTCCGGATTCCGGACCTATTTTTGAAAACGGAATCTGTCGGTCGGAATTTTTTCGGAAATTTTCAGAAACGGAAACGAATTCGGAAATATTTTCTCGGAAACGGAATTGGAAATGATAAGGGCAGTTTCCGTCGGAACTCGGAATCGGTTGGAAACTTTTCGGAAATTTTCTCGGAATTATCAGAAATTTTGTGACTGAAATACCCTTGATTCTTTTTTTAAGAACTAAATAGTGAATACCATGGTGTTTTGCTGTTATTTTTTAAAAAAATATTTGTTATGCAAATATAAAATTACATAAGAATATTTTTTGTGCTACACTGGGATTTATCAACAACATTACTCTTTTAAACATATATAATTTATTCAATTGGATTTATCAGTTTCAGGGGTTTTTATTCCAATAAATTTTCGTTACCGTATTCGCGCCGGTTCGTTTTCGCTACGTTTTCGATTTTGATAATATTCGATTCCGTTTTCGTATCCGGGGTTTCCAATTCCGATTCCGAAAAAAATATGAAAACGAAAACGATAAAGATGGTTTCCGCGGTTTCCGTCTGTTTTCCTACCGTTTTCACCCCTAGCTAGCAGCATACATGAATCGAGGCCACCGCCGTTTCTTATTCGTATAGTCTGCTCTCAATTTAAGCTCAAAACTAATACATGACCACCTCTAGATTTTGTATTTTCAAAACAGGTTTTGTTGTCTAGAAGTTGACAACAATACATGGCCAGCTGTATAAGATATGCATGATTTTGCAGATTACACACATAATTAACATGGTCAAATAAACCATTTCTCGATAACCTCGTGGTTTTAGCGGTAACCGCAATACCGCTGGGTTTCGGTAATCTCTACCAAAACAATAGGGGAAACCCTGATGGGATCCTCCTTTTTTCATCTAAAGCTGGCAATGCACATGCATCAACAATTCAACCTTCAGTAAAAAACAAGCATATTTTACCTCCTGTTTCCTGTCAACATATTTCACTTCAGGAAGCTTGCAAATCTTGAGTAACAAAATCAAATTCCCCTCCCAATCAACAAGAATCAACATTTCATTCAATTTCTACATGAACAGCAGCAGCAACAACCACATTCAAATGCAATGACCATTGAGGGAAAAAAAATTTACCACATCGAATACAATGAACCAAGGAACTCATCATATGAACACAACTCGTGATTGGATATATTTTCATGGCAGGAGTAACTCATCCTGAGATGGGCATGGGCATGGTAGGCTGAGCACTATTCCTTGAAGGACATGACGGTCTCGAACGCGCCTACCAGAGCCTTCACCCTGCTCTTCCTCTCCTCAAGGAGTTTGCTTTTGGTTTCCTCAATCACATCGTTGCTCTTCGGTTCATCTTTTCTCCAAACCTTGTCCACTTTCGCTTTCGCCTCTTCCTTCTCTGCAAGCTGGGATTGATCATCAGCCTTGACAATGCCTGTTATGTTCTTTGCAATGTCATCAGCACCTTGGCCTCCATTATGCAGCTCATTGCCTACCACAACATCTTTATCTTCAGAGAAGCTCTCCTTAACTTCTTCATTCTTGCTTTGTTGCTCTGGAATGTCAGACGATGGTGCCTGCTGACCATATAGAGCTGAATCAGAAGCAGACATGTCCAAGGGTTTCAGATCAACCGGATCGGGAAGCTGCTCGTGTAAGTGGTCTTCAATGGACGGGGTACTGATGCTCTCAGATTCCTCGAATTGCATTGATGGTTCATCTTCCTTCTCCTCCTTGGAGGTTGCAGATGCCGCCATTGCCCTCTGAGGAGCACCACTTCTTGCCTTTGAGCTTGCACTACCACCATTTGCAGATTCTGCTCTTTTCTTTGCAGCGATGTTGCCCGGTACACGTGATGACGACACTACTGGAGTCCTTCCACCTCTTGCAGTCACTGAAGCCGGCGATCTCTGGGTGATCGGCTTCAGAGATGCCGCCGCCTTGTCAGGGCTAGGCCTTGGAGACAGTTTGCTCTTCTGCAAGGTGGATGGCACTTTCGAAGACGCTGATGGTGCTGTCCTGGCCATGTCCTTGAGCGAATTGCTCGCCGGCACCGCCAGCGCTGGAGGCCGTGGCGAGGCTGCGGCGGCGGTGGTGGCCCTTTCAGACTTCACTCTGGCGAGAGTGGGCTTTGGGAATGGCTGGGTTCTGCTGCTGCCGGACACAGACCGCGCCGAGGTGGACCGGCCAGCGGCAGACAGCGACGGTCTGTAAACGTCCGGGGAGCCGGAGGCGGCCGCTGGTGCCGCCGCCGCCGCGCCAAACTTGCGGTCCGGCGAGCTCGGGACCGACCGGGCCCGCCGCGGGCCATAGCCGGCGGCAGAGGAGGCCTCAATGCCTGAAGATCGCTTGAGGTTCGGCGACATCCTGGCAGCCCTGTCCCTGCTCGGAGGATCCTTCTTGGACGTCGCCATTGCTGCTGCCTCTCCTCCGCCGCCGCCGCCGCTGCCTGCTGGATCAGAGCTGCACAAGAAGCAACACAAAAGCTAAATCAAGAACAGAAAACACATGAACAGATCAGGCAGATCTTGGCAAAGAATCGCAAGAACACCTGAGTGAAGAAAAAAAGAAGGATAAGAAATCCCAAATTGCGAGCCCCAATAGTTCCCCCCAAAAGGCCGACGCACTGAAGAATAAAAATTATCCAAATGTTGGTGAGACATCCAAATCGGCGGCTCCATCGAGAAACAAAAGAGACGAAAAAAGAATCATATCGGCAACGAATTTCGCAGTTAAAAATGGTGGTGGCGCAGGCTCCAACAACCAGCCCCTGATTCTTTCTTCCCCCTTCTTGTTTTTTTTTCCTTAATCCGTACGAACATCGCAACAAATATTCCGCAGCGATACCCATAAACAATTGCCAATTCTAGATTCTAGAGACAAAATTGGGAAGAAAATTCAACGGAAGAATCAAATCAATCAAGAACAAAACAAACAACCAACCCATCTGAGGGTACCTGACACTCTGGCTCCGACCGTACGAGAAGGGAAGAAATGGGCGGCGTTAATGGCGAGCAGAATGTCCCCCAAGAAAAACACACCAAACCAAACCCAACCCAACGAATCCGCGTGCATCAAAAGCGATATTAAAGGGCGCCCGCCCGTCGGGTTCCATCTCACCATCACGCGGGCGTACGGGCCACAGTTACTCTCTCCCCTCCCCACACGAAGAAGAGCGCAAGCAACAATTGCCATCAAGAAACCCATGTAATCAAAAACAGCAGCAACAAGAAGACGAATCGGTGCGCCATTGACGGCGGCAAGAACCGCCCGCCGGCACGTACGCACGAACGCAGAACGGCAGGAGGGAGGGAGGGTAAGCGCCATACCTGGGAGCGGGGCAGGGGGGGAGGGGAGGGCAACGGCCGGTCGGGCGATCTGGGCGGGGGGAGGGGGACGAGACGACGCTCCGGCCGTGGCCAGATGCGGGGGCGGAGGAGGAAGATGAAGGAGAAGGAGAGGAGAGGAAAGGTGGCCACGTTTTTTATGCGGGGGAGCGATTTGGACGGTAGCCGTCCCTCCGCGCAACGGCTTGGTTTGCGTTTCGTTTGTCGTCCCAGTTTTAGGACGCGAGAGCGAGACGACACGAGACGGGGACGGGCGCGCAACGGGCGGCAGCGGCAGCAGCGCTACAGCACAACAGGAAGCGCAACAGCGACGGGCTCACGGGGCGTTTCATATGATGGGCTGTGTTGCTGCTGCAGTGATGCTGCATGTCGTGCGAAACTGTTACAACCTCCGTCACATAATACTTATCGCTTTCAGTTTTTTTTTAAAGTTTGATCATTCATTTTATTAATAAAAAATTATGGAATTATTATTTATTTTGTATGTGATTTGCTTTATTATCAAAAGTACTTTAAGTATAACTTATTTCTTTTAATTTTTATACTAATTTTTCAAATAAGACGGATGGTCAAATGTTGCAAGAAAAAAAGTAAAAGTGACAATAAATTTGGGACGGATGTAATATCTCGTTTGTTGTTATGAAAAGATTTACTACCTCCGTCCCATATTACTGGTCACTTTGACTTTTATTTATAACATTGGACCATTCGTTTTATTAAAAAAACTAGTGCAAATATAAAAAACGATAAGTAGTACTCAAAGTACTTTTAATAATAAATCAAGTCACAAACAAAATAAAAAATAATTTTAAAATTTTTTAAATAAGACGAATGATCATATATTACAAAGAAAAACTCAAAGCGACAAATAATATAGGACAGAGGTAGTAGAAAAAAATAGATTAATACGTGATAGATCACTTCATAATCACGTAAGTTTCAATTTAACTTTTACATAATGCAACGGAAAAACAAATTTGACTGCAACTACAAAAGTTAAATTTTTACTCCCATGTTTGTGAGGTATTATATTAGATGTTGATACATCTTCTTAATTTTTTTAAAAAAATATAGTTATTTAAGTAACATACAATGATGCAAACAACGAGCTGAAATCCATCTAAGAGTTTAAAATCCACTTTCCATATTGTGGTGGTGTTGTCTAGTCGTCTTGCCTTATCTGCATGCATGCATGGTCTGCGGGCGTGTTGCCACGGTGTTTGATTGATGGTGCTCTATTTTTGTCTCTCCATCTCTTTTTTTTTTCCTATGGGAGGACAGTGTGGGAGGATGGTTGATTTGGAGGGGGATGGAACAGGTGGAGATATGTAATAGTGCAAATAATAAAGTTCTGTGTCTTATTTTAATTAAAAAATAAAAATTATTTACCCTTAATTAAAATAAGTGATTCTTTAGTATTCAAATTTGAAGAAAAAAACTACTTATTCCATTTAAATTTATTTCCATTTTGTTATCCCCAATATCTTCTAACTTCAAGTTGTCCCTAATTTAACGAGGGATAACTATGTCGTTTTCCTCTCTCAAAATTTGGCTTTTAAATTCTAGAAGGAGCACTTATTTTAGGATGGGGAGTTTAAAAAAAAAGTAAAAATCCTGGTTTTGTATTGACCCATAATCTTTTAAATTGCGAATTTAGAGCCTTAATTCTGTTAAATGTACCGTCGGAGGTCCAAATTAGCCACACGCACATCATGGATCTGACGTGGTATGCCACGTGTAGCCAATTGCAAGGGTCATCCATGTGTCCTGTTCACAAAGAAAACTATGTGGTTCCCCACGCTTTGCTGCGGGAATTACTAAGAAATTCTCAATATTTTTTTGACAATCAAGATAGGAGTACAAAGAGAAAAAAAAGAAACATTAGGGTTTATCAGTCAAATGATACTCGTGCTTTAGTGTGAAATGTATTGATAAGTATATGTTAAATATTGTAAAGTGATAGATAGATTTGTTAAAATATTGTGCAAATGATATGGGGGTGATGATTGAATATGCTTGCATTTTGATTTGTATAATTAAATAAATTGTAGATCATGTTGTATGCTTACATGAGATTAAATATGTAATATTGCTAGTGGGTGATGATGTGGCATGGTTGCATGTTGTGATTTAAATTTAGTGAGCTTTAACTTTATAGAAAGCATAGATTGATAACGATTATGAAGCGTGGAACTCCTACGGTGAGGAGATTGCGTGTTGATTAGCCACAAAACCGGTAATAAGATTACACGAGGATTATACCTGGGAGGAATATTATGGAGGGTGTTGTTATTCTTCATGAAACGATACATGAATTGCACCAAAAAAAAAAGAGTTGTGTACTTTTTAAGATTAATTTTGAGAAAGCCTATGATAATGTAAAATGGTCCTTTGTTCAACAAACTTTGAGAATGAAGAGTTTCTCACAAAAATGGTGTGATTGGATTGCGTCTTTTATCCAAGGTGGATATGTTGGCATTAAAGTGAATGACCAAGTGGATCAAATTTTCAAACATATAAGGGTTTAAGGCAAGGGGACCCGCTATCTCCAATTCTTTTTAATATAGTTGTTGATATGTTAGCTATATTAATAAAGAGAGCAAAAGATGATGGTCAAATTTCTGGAGTGGTCCCACATCTGGGTGATGATGGATTATCTATCTTACAATATGCTGATGATACTATCATTTTTTTAGAGCATGATTTACAGAAAGCTAAAAATATGAATTGATTTTAACTGTTTTTGAAAAATTATCTGGCCTGAAGATAAATTTTCACAAGAGTGAATTATTTTGCTTTGGCCAAGCAAAGGAATGTCATGAGCAATATTCAAATATTTTTGGGTGTAAACTAGGAGATTTTCTTGTTAGATATCTTGGCATTCCTATGCACGTTAGAAAGCTTAGTAATAAAGATTGGTCAAAGAATTGATAAAAAACTTAGTAGTTGGAAGGGTAAGCATTTGTCTGTAGGTAGGGGTGGGCAGAAAAAGACCGAACCGAAAAGACCGAGACCGATAAATTCGGTCCTAGGAGGTGAAAGACTGAATTTTATTCGGTCAATTCGGTTAGTTTCCTCAGTTAACCGAATAGACCAAAAAGACCAAATTAACAAAAAATGTCTAAATACAACCTACAATCCACTAAGTTCAATAGAATTAAACTCTAATTTTCACATCCCTACTTCTTCTAGGCATGCAACCTAATAAGAGTCTTTACTCATACGTGCTTACGATTTTTTTTTTGTGATTTTTGTGTTGAAAATTTCCATTATTTCTTTGCGTACATGAAAATGTTGCTGAATTTTGGTCAGACCGAGACCAAGACCGAAACGACCGAGACTGAATTTGTCGGTCCTGACATTTTTGCGTTGAAATTCGGTCTGAACTTTTCAAAGATTGAAATAACCGAAAGACCAAAGACCGAGACCCAAAAATTTCGGTTAGATCGAATGCCCACCTCTATCTGTAGGTGGGAGATTGGTTTTGATTAACTCTATGTTATCAAGTTTAGTTATGTTTATGATTTCGTTTTTTGAGATTCCTAAAGGGGTTCTTCAAAAAATTAATTATTATAGATCCTGTTTCTTTTGGCAAGGTGATGAACATAAAAAGAAATATAGATTGACAAGATGGGATATTATTTGTCAGCCTAAAAATCAAGGGGGACTTGATGTTCATAATTTAGAAATCCAAAACCAGTGTTTACTTAGTAAGTGGCTGTTTAAATTAATAAATGAACAAGGTATGTGGCAAGATCTTTTGAAAAGGAAATATCTTGGTACTAAATCTATAACTCCAGTTGAGAAGAAACAAGGGGATTCCCATTTTTTGTCAGGATTGATGAAAGTTAAAAATTATTTTCTAAATATGGGTTCCTGGTTTATTAACAATGGTGAAGTTAGATTCTGGGAGGATAAGTGGTTAGGTAATTCATCTTTAAAGGACAAATACCCATCATTATATTCCATAATAAGAAGGAAAAACTCCTTAGTTGCAAGTGTTATGCGTACTGTTCTACTTAATGTCTCTTTTAGGAGAGCATTAGTTGGTCAGAACTTGATTAGATGGCACAATTTGTGCCTTCAATTGTGCATGTTAACTTAACAGAGGAGGCTGATATATTTAGATGGAATCTTCATCAAAGTGGTCAATTTTCAGTTCGATCTATGTCTTTGGCTCTAATTAATAATGGGTATATCGAGAGAAATAAGTTTATTTGGAAACTTAAGATGCCTCTTAAGATTAAGATTTTTATGTGGTATCTCCTTAAGGGAATTTGACTCGGAGGAATTGAAATGGTAGTTTGAAATGTTGTTTTTTATGAAAAATGAATCGATTTACCATCTTTTCCTAGATTGCCATTTTGCCAGATTTCTTTGGAGATCTATATAATTCGCGTTTAGATTATACCCTCCACATAGTATATCTCATATGTTTGGAAATTGGCTTGTGGGTGTTCATAAAAAGAAGGAGCTTATTCTTATTGGAGCTTCTGCTATATGTTGGGCTCTCTGGCTTAGTAGAAATAAAATGATTTATGATAAATCACCTTCAAAATCTTATTTGCAGGTTCTTTTCAGGGCAACATATTGGCTCTGGGAATGGGCTCATCTACAAAGGCATGATGATTATATCGCTAATAGAATATGCGTATCATAAACTTGAGTCGACGATCATGTAGCTCTTTGCCAACCTCGGGTGGAGATTCACCAATAGAATTCTGTCGAGGGAAGTCCCTCGATAGCGAGAGGTCGTGAAACCCCCCTTTCGTGAGTTCAGCCAGGGGAAGAGGCTCGCCTCTTAGAAATCACGTATCCGCCCCTAAGGCTACTAGCTAGCTTGCACACAATCGGATTATACAGGTTCGGGCCGCTGTGGAGCGTAATACCCTACTCCTGTGTTTGGGATTATGGTTAAGTGTTACAAGGGTTCCTTCACTCTGGAGAGCTCTCTTGCCCGTCTTCTCCTAGAGTTCAGGTTTTCTGAGAGTCGTCCCTTTGTTCGGTGGGCAAGGTCCTCCTTTTATAGTTCAAGGGGATACCACATGCACCGCCTCTACCTATCCTTCCCTGGGAGGGGGACCCACCTTACCTTGAACGGGCCACGATCCATGCCTTCACCCGGAAGCTAAGCAGCAGCCCGTCCTTGAGTGGGACCCAGCGCCGCCCCCCGCCTGACACGGGGGGACAGCCCTGTCATTCTCTCATAAATGTGTGAAGACTTGTGGCAGTCCTCCTCTCATGGAGGGAACCCCGAATGATGCTCCGATGGGACGGGTCATACCTACCCCCACTCCACTGGATACAGAGGCGACGTGGGGGCATGGCCGCCCGTTCAATCGGACGTGACCGGCAACTGGCCGGTCACAGACTGGTCACGTCCGATTGACGTGGGTCAGCTAGGCGGCACCGCACGTCTGCCCTTACTACATTAAACGCGGTGAGGGACAGTTGGGGCGCCGCACATTGATGGCTACTCAGCCTGGGTCCCCTCCCTGCTCGCTCCCCCCGCCACATGGCAGCTGGGCGAGGGCTTCGGGGCGAGGCAGCGGGAGGGCCCGAGGGGCACGATGTGGCACCCCGAGGCCCCCCGGCCGCTTCTGTGACTCGCGAGGTGCGGGAGTAGGGCCAGGCTGTAGAGCCACGTGGCTAGATACGAAGGTAACTTCCCCTCACTTCGCATACCCCCGGGCCCATATCTCCGACAAATTCAGTAGTTGTGGGGTCTTTACCTTGCTTGGTTTTTATTAGTTTATTTTTTTTTTGGTTTTGTTACTTTGGCTACATACTCACTGTGTGAGTTTGCTTTTATGTGAACCTTATAATAATTGGTTTTAGCTCTTGAGCAAAGGCCAGAATGTTTCATTCGGTATCTTAAAAAATAGATTACATGAGGGTATATAGCTCGGTGGAGAGTTTGTTGTGTGTCACTAGATTACAGGAATCTATCTTTTCTTATCTAACTAACACAACAAACTCAATCCGGAGCTATGTGATTACATGATATATATCTTAACTCTAACACTCCCCCTCAATCTAGCCTGTAAGGCTTAGATTGTTCCTGAACATTTCCATTTGTCTAACAGTCAATGTGTAACGCCCCGATTTTCGTTCAGGACTAAAAATCATTTAATAATATATTTTTTAGAAATTAAATAAAAGTTAAAGCAATTTAATCAAGTAAAACAATGAGGGAATCAAGAATTTCCTTTAAAAATCATGGCCGGGAGTATTTTGTAATATTCTCTGTGCCCTAATATACTATCTGAAATCTCCTGAGAATTTTCGTAGCTCAAGGAATAATTTTAAAGTCACAAAGTTCATTAAACTCATTTAAATAAAAAGAAAAACCAATTAAAATCTCTCTCCCTCACTTTAGGCCCCTTGCGGCTCAAAGCTCCCTCTCTCTCCTTGGCCCAAGTCCTTTGTCCTCCCCTCCTTCCTCTAGGGCTGGCCTCTTCTCTTGGCCCGCTCGCCCTTGAAATCTGTTCCGCCTCCATCACTAATAAGGCCTAAAATTTAAAAGAATAATTGTAAGAAGAGATGGAATGCATGGATCTATCTACTATAGAAAAATCCACCAACAATTTCAAGTTTAAAACCGAAGATTTCGAGTTCAACAGTCGTTATATAAGTTCAAAACTATAGAAAAATTTGCAGGCGGATCGGTGGTAGCAAATTTTTCGTTCGCTTGGAAAAATATAATTATTTCGTCTGGAAAATGGTTCTTCGTTAGTGCGAAAATGACACTTAATTTACTACATATATAATTTTTTTTACAATAGATAAAACGGACCCGTTATTTCCCAGGTGACTAGTAGTAGGTTTAAGTGTTCTGCACCATTGTCTTCTTCGTTATTGCTTTGGGGGTGTTTAGATTCAGGTGAAAAGTTTTGGCGTGTCACATCGGATATTATATAGGGTGTCAAAACCTAATTACAGAATCCATTAATAAACCGTGCGATAAATTTATTAAGCCTAATAAATTCGTCATTAGCAAATGTTTACTGTAGCACTACATTTTCTTGTCAAATCATGGAGCAATTAGACTTAAAATTTTCGTCTCATAAATTACTCGTAATATATGAAATTAGTTATTTTTTAAGACTATATTTAATGCTTCATGCATGTGTTCAAACTTCTAGTGTGACGTGGTATAAAATTTTCACGTGGGTCATCGTCGTGTCGATGTGTCCCACTTCTGGATGACTTTTCTTAGAGCAATCATGACTAGAAAGGGATCTACTATATTGGTAGCTAGCAGGTCACTACGCAAGATGCATGACATTGACGAGGAAATTGTCTCGTTCATTTTGTATAGAGCTAGATTATCAATAATATTATTTTGCATGACTAGCATTAACTGAAACTATTATATATGAAGGTTGTTAAAAAATTATTGAGGTTGTGTCCACCATTACTGGTGCTTAAGAGAGAGGCTTTTGGACCTACCGCCACATTATGGTTTTCTGATATATATTTATCCCTTCTCAAGAGTTCAATGGGCTGCTATACACCATAGTATTATTGTATAATCCCTGCTACACAGTAGTTCATCAGGGTTGTATAATCTAAGAATAATATAAAGACACATGGTTTAGAGGTGAGACCTTCTTTTCTTATTCAATTCTTTCATCAGGTGTACAAATAAATAGTCCACTCCTCTTTTTATATAGTGCAATCTTAAATATAAAAGGTTCGATGATGAACCCAATCTATGTATTTGAGCCAGGTCTTCATGGGCCCAGCATAAAGTTTCTTAACAAGTATAATCATATCTACTATTCCTATATATATAGTTGTGCCCATCAGTTGCAATTCTAGGTAGCCACATCACCTTATTAGTTTCAGCTTAGATCAATATCAAACTTCATTAGCAACCATTAGTTCTCTTTCTCCTGTCCTATGTCATTGCATACATGCATCCGTTTTAAACAACTAATAATATATTAAAAAGTACCATCAAAGCAATTTTTGGTCATATTTATTCTCTACTAGTAAATCTCGTGCAGTTCCTCTATAATTAAGACAGTCCTCACACACCACTGGCATCTTCGATCTCTAGAGATGACCTATTGCCATCGTTCCTTTTTTTTATCGATGCTAATCACAGATCAGCCACCGTCGGTTCAATTCCTGAAATGCTTTAGATTTGTCGGTTATCTATAGCATGTAGGATATATCGATGCTTTAGATTTGTCGGTTATCTATAGTATGGGTATCCATAATCTTCATATAAATCTTAAGTGTTACATCTCTTATACTCTCTTACTCCCTCTGTCCTATTTCAAGTGCAACTATACTTTTTTGTGCTCGACTTTGATCGTCCATCTTATTTAAAAATTTTTTACAAAAATTTAAAAACATAAATCACGAATAAAGTATTATTCATGTTTTATCATCTTATAACAACAAAAATACTAATTATAAAAAAAATTTAAAATAAGACGGATGATCAAAGTTGGGAAAAAAAACTCATGGCTGCACTTAAAATGGGACGGATGGAGTATTTTTTACACAGATTGCAAATTCCATGTGCTTCACTTATTTAATCAATTTTCAAATGCTTCTTTGGTCTAGTTTTATGAAATTTGCTTATTCTCCGTCATTTACACATACAGGAATAAGTTTTACTGATAGACCACTCAAGTATGATGCTAAATGTATAGGATAGCAACCTTGTTTTTTTACTATATTTGTCTTCCTAGATTGCCATTATTAAATGCTACGTTGGTAAAATTAGTTTCAGTAGTACTGTATTACCTACTAGCTACTACTAGTATACTAACAATATTACAATATCAGTGTGCTTTTCTGAACTAGACTTGATAGCAACAATATTCCACATGCCCACTATATCTCTAATGTTATATAATTTTTGTAAGGTTATACAAACACTATGACAATAGCAAAACGAGCCTAGCCTCTCATGTTTTTAACTAAACCTAGAGTAACGATCATATGCGTTATTTTCTATGGAATTTTCAAACAAGGTACTCTAAAAGATAACAATGGTAATAAATTAAACATTTATCATCATTCTATTTAATTTTCCCTGCTTTACACCTTCACAAGTGACCTTTTTTTTTTATAAAAATACCTACTGTAACATGCGAGGCATCATCTAGTACTATGAAGTGTCATTACCAAACCTTTTGATCCTATAGTATAATGTATACCCTGGTGTTTACTTAACCATGACTTTTTTTAATAACGGAAAAGCCGTTTAACCATGATGAATATTTATCCACATTACAGTAGAAATACACTATTCCTATAGTTTAGAGCAAAATTTGCTACAGAACATCTAAAAAAGTGTAATTATCTAGAGGACACTATAAGAACACATATCTGCTGTAGGGCACCTAAAAAACTATAAATTAGTTGTAAGACACTTGTGGCATTATTTCATTATATCCCAAAGAAATAGAGAAAGAAATGGCTATAGAAGTATAGATTGAGAAATTTAACAATACGCCACTCCATAGAGGTGGCTTTAACAGGATGCCACCCTATAGGATGTCCTTATAAAAGTACCACTCCATAGAGGTGGCTTCTTAATGAAATACCATTTTGGGGTGATTAGAGGCTTTTAACCTCCTCTATCGGAGAGGAAGGCGAAGAGTGGAGTGGGACACAACAATGGCGAGCGGTGTGGAGGAGGAGAGAGTGAGAGGGGAGGAGGAGGAGGAGGATGACTGGCCACAGCTAAGCGCAGCGGCGGTGGAGGCGCTGCTGGAGTTCCTGCTGGAGCAGCGATGGGACGGAGGGGAGGAAAGCATTGGCGTGGTGGAGCTGGTGGCGGAGGACTGGTGGCTGAGCCAAATCTAGTACGATGAGCGTACGGCGCGGGAGCTCGCCGAGGAGGTCGTCCACCTGGTCTCCCTCTTCGGCCCGGCTTCCTCCTTCACCACCGCCGCCGTGGTGGCCTGCGTGATGTGCCCGACGCTCTACGCCTACCTCAAGACGACCAACCCAGAAGGCGTTGGCGACAGCGGCGGAGTCCGGGGCACCGTCGGGAGCAGCGCGGCGGAAGAGGCAACCCGGCCGAGGTGGAGGGTCGAAGATGGCCTCCAGATCGGGGGGGGGGGGGGGGGACCCGGCAGCGGTCCGGCCGGCGGTGGAGAGGCATCTAATCACCCTAAAGTGACATTTTATTAAGAAGCCATCTCTATGAAGTGGCATTTTTATAAGGACATCCTATAGAGTGGCATCCTGTTAAAGCCACCTCTTTGGAGTGGCATAGTGTTAAATTTCTCGTATAAATCTACCCCTTTCTCCACCAGCACACACCTCACTCTTCCGATCATCGCTTCATGTTCTTGCTTGCTCGTTGGAGCACCTGCTTGCTCCTGTGCCCAGGCCAAAAGAGGAAGGCCGACGGACGGGCCCTAGCCCGGACCAGCACGGAGTTGGGACGAGGAGAAAATGTCCCTACCCTCACCAGTGTCGTCGGCACGACAACCTCGCCACCATTGCTGGATTTTCTTGCGCCACGTCGAGCCACTTCCGAACCACCGTCTCCGAGACCTCGCCGTCGCCGTTGGATCTGCTTGCACCGCCCCTAGGTCCGCACTCGACGTGACCATCGTTGCCGCTCGCGCTGTTGCCGGTCCCCGCTGCTGCTCACTCCGCCGCTCCTGCTGCTGCTCACACCAACGTCGGCGCTGCTTTTTCCACCGTCAACACAACTGCCGCCGCTGCCATTTCACCACTGGACGAAGTCTACCGTCATCGTCGTTGTTCCTCCTCGCTGATGGGTGGCCAAACACCCGTGAGAAAGAAGACTGCAACGGGAGGAAGAAGAGGAACAAAGAAAGAGAGATGTGAGACTGGTGAGTGGGCGCATGGGCAAATCTGTCTAAAGCAAATGTTTCTCTCTCCATTTCCTTCGGAAATAATAAAATAACGTCGTAGGTATACAAATACAACTGCTAATTACCACTTTTTTATAATATCCTCCAGCAAAAACACGTTCTAACAATGTCTCTCAGCTAATTAAGGGTTTTCTTAATGTTCTATAGCAAATTTTGCCTAGAATCTTGCAATACCCATCATATATGAGCCTTTGTGAAAGGGGCATGCTAATATGCTGTCATGTATTCGCGTGCGGAAATAAGTTCATCCGAGGTCCCTTAACTTGTCTACGAATTCGATTTTCGTCCTTCAACTAAAAAACCAGATACAACGGGTCCCTTAACTATCAAAACCGGTGCAAACGAGGTCCCTCAGTGGTTTGGAAAGCGGTTTTGGCTGACGTTGCGCCAACGTGGCTGGTTTGACTTGGTTTTTGTCCCATGTGGCATTTGATGTGGCGTAGGGGTGAAAACGGAGCGAATATTATCCGATCCGATCCGCTCCGAATCCGTCCGATGTGAGGATATGGTAAGGGTTTTTGGATATCCGGCCGGATGCGGATGCGGATGCGGATGTGGTACCAACGATATCCGACGGATGCAGAGATTATCTGATTTTTTAATCGGATTATCCGATATAGTGTTTGGCGGATAATCCGCAACTTTTACGCCACACAACAACTTTTAGGTCCATCTAGCCCAAGCGCCACCGTCGCATGAGATGTGTGCTCTGTGTTGTACTGCTGTATGGCTGTAGGCTGTATGCTGCATGCATGTCGTGACCAGTAGGCTGGCTGCATGTATGCCTGTAGGCTGGCTGTATGCTGTATGCAGTGACCAGTGACTGATGAGTGATGGATGTATCTTGGATTATTTTGCTGGATGTGTTATATTAAGGAAAATTATATTATTGATGTGTTTTGGTTGGTTTTTCCTAGAGAGCTGAGATCATGGTCAAACGTTATTTTGCCATCGTATTGCGGCTAATTGTATTGGCGCCCTCTTGTTGTATGGACTGAATATAAACTTGACATCCGACAACTTTTTATCCGTTTCCGCACCGACTCCGACGTCCAAAATAATCCGCTCCGCATCCGCATCCGCACGTCATCTGCATCCGCTCCGCATCCGTTTAAAACAATGATTTAGGATATGGTATAGCTATTATCCGTCCGAATCCGATCCGTTTTCACCCCTAATGTGGTGCTTACGTGGCAATTCGAACCCGAAAAAATAATAAAAACCGTGGCCCCACATGTCAGCAACACAAAAAATATTTAAAAATGGTGAGGCCCACGTGGGCCCTGCATGTCAGCCTCACCTCCCTTCTTCCCTCTCCCCTCTCTGTATCCTTCCTCGTCCTCACTCCCTTCTTCCCTCTCCCTTCTCTTCCCGCATGCGAGCGAGGCAGGCAGCGGGTAGCGACCTCGGCGAGGCAGCGCCCTTGGTGACCTCGCGCGCCACCGTCGCAGCAGTACGGAGTACGGCCTCGATGACACCATCGACGGAGCAGACAAGCAGGTGCTCGCAGCGCGCGGTCTGCGCGGAGGCGCGCACGGCGGCGGTGGCGAAGTCGGCCGATTTGCCATGCTCCGGCTCGAAGAGAAAGGCGGACGACGGCGCGAATCATCCGGAGGAGGCGCCACCCAGCGCGCGGCCGTGGCAAGAGGCCGGGAGCGAGCACGGCGAGCAGCCGGGGCGCGCGGCGGCCGGGGCGGCGCGTGGCTGCCGGGCGAGGAGGGAGCGGCGCGCGGAGGCCGGGCGAGGAGGGGGGGCGGCGCGCGGCGGCGGGGCGAGCGTGGTGGCGGCGGCGGAGGAGTCCGGGACTGAAGAGAGGAGAACGGCGCGGTGGAAGAGGGCGAGGTCATCGATCTCGTCGCCATCGGGGATGGAGAGGAGGGTCTCGACGCCGAGGTCACCACGGACTCCACCAGCACGTCCCCATCGTCCTCGCTCCCCCCGGCCAGCAATCCCGCCGCCGCCACCGCGTCGCCAGCCGCCGGCCTCATCCCCACCTGCCGGCCGGCCTGTCCAGACGAGAAGGCACGAGATTTGAGAAGAGTGAGAGAGAGGAGGGAGGGAAGAAGAGGAAGAAGAGGGAGAGGGGAGAGGGAATGACATGTGGGCCTCACCATTTTTAATTTATTTTTTTGTGTAGCTGACATGTGGGCCCATGGTTTTAATTATTTTTTTAAGATAGAATTGCCACGCAACTACACAAGCACCACGTCAATGCCACGTGGGATGAAGACATAGTCAAACAAGCCATGTAGACGCCACATCAGCCAAAACCACCGGTTTTGATAGTTGAGGAACCGGTTGTATCTGGTTTTGGGGTTCAAGGACGAAAATCAGATTCGGTGTAAAGTTAAGGGAACTGAAATGAACTTATTGCTTCGCGTGTGTGAGCGGCCTACGAACACGATCCAGCCCGCATGCAAGCCAGGGCCATATCCAGGAATTCAAGGCCCATGTGCGAAACACATGAGGCCCCTAAAATATGAAAACGGAGCATAACCAAAGCATAAGACTTCGATATATGTTTCTTCTTACAACATATAAAACATTAATGCTAGAACAATAAATTAAAGCTAGAACAATAAAGGTAAACTTAAGCAATTAACTGACCTCAAGAATTAACGGTAAACTTTGTAAACAGACACTTTCCGCTAGAAATAGTTAAGCAATATACGAGAATGGTAACTTTGGCAAGGCCTAAAAAATGGTCACGTGTATAATCCAACTAGGCATATAACGTGCAAAGCGCGCGCATATATGCTAAATTAAAAAATTAAAAAGAAAAATTATAAATCATATCATAAATCATTTTGTTACAAAAATAACCACCCAAATGCTCAGTTTTATTGCAAAAATCATCCCATTATACACGTGCTTAATCGAACCAGCTTGTTATCGTTGATGTAGAGTCACCACATGCTAAACTAGCCAAATTAATCTTGTTTCAAGTGTTTGCTTAAACTTATTTTTTTTTATGTTTCATTGATTTTTTTTATATAGCGACAGCATTTAAGCTCTTATTAGCAATTTTATTAATAGCAATTTTATTCGTGGAATCTCAAAGAAAAGTGTTAAGGTTATACTCCTAGAAGTATTTAGTTATTGTAAATACCATATTGACAACTCACAATTTATAAAAAAAAATATGTTGATTCAACTAGGCACGTGTGAACTGAGGTGGTTTTTGCAGAAAAAAAAAAGTAGTGGACGTGCATTTGCAATAAAATAACTTCTAAAGTGGAATGTATTAAACTTCCATTGACTTCTGGAGTGATTTTTTTCAAATTTCCCAACAAAAGACACGCATGCATGTTTGCGCAATAGAATTCACAGCTAATCATTCGTATTTATGGCTAATTATTCTTTTAGTGGTAGGTAATGTACCCGTTGACAGCGATGTGTCTGTGGTTACTTCATCAATTTTTAAGATATGTCAGCCGAACCTTTCGGATATGCTCATAAAGATTGGGTGTGCATATGTGTGTTCGTAGGGGGTGAAAGCACGTGTTGTGAGATTTTTTGTGACGTGCGGCTAGGCTCGGTTGCCGGACGTGTCACTTGGCATAATTGTACGCCCTGGGCACGCCTGGCGCATGTGTGTGGGTGGCATTGGCACGGAGATAAATAAAAAGGAATAAGTCTATTTTGTCTCCCTTAAACGTAAAACTAGGTATAACGTCTCCCTTATCTTTGAAAACTGGTAAAAATTAACTCCTTCAATGATTTTGGAAGCGGTTTATGCTGACGTGACAGTTTAAGCATGGTTGATTTGTTGAGTCAGCAGGTAGAACCGACCCACGTATTAGCGACTTACAGCTTATCTCATCTTTTACCTCGCCTCCCCCTCTTTCTTCTCTTTGTCCTCTCTCACCATCTGTCAGCAATAGAGGCCATGCGCGGCACAGGGACCTAACTTTGTAGGAAGCAGTCATTGTCACCGGCGTTGGGAAGCGTGCCTCAAGCGGGTCGCGGCATCGTCATGGTCAGCCGGATACACGTACGTGTGGACGGTGGGAGGAGCTCATTTTCCGGCCGCACCCGTGGGGAGGACATATAATTATCATCTATTTTATTGTGACTTGATTTGTAGTTAAATATTTTTTATGCATTATTTCTTTTATATTTATAAAAAAGTTGAATAAAACAAATAGTTTGTAAAAAAGTTAACGACGCCGTGTATTTAAAAATGGATGTAGTACTTCCTTTGCTGCACTATAATTAATTTGCTGGTTGATTAATCAAACAAAGCAACGGTATAAATTAGCGTAAAATCTAAATCAAAAGCATCTCGTTTTGGTCGTAACCAGCGACGGCCGACGGAACATCACCTGACTGGAAGGATCTATTTAACTATATAGTACTTGGGGTGAAAACGGGTGGGTACTGTCGGATTACAACATTCCCGTGTTCTAACCTATATTTTTCTTTAAATTTGAAGCCGGGTACAGATAGTGCCGGATAACATATCACTCATCACGTATCCTATCTTATATTATTTCCTTCGAATCGTATTCAGGAACAAATATCTATTTGCATATCTAATTCATAGATATCTATTTGTTATATACTAAAAGTCTATTAAACTTCATATAAACGCTCATAAGCCAACATGTAGCATTCCTACAAACGCTCCTAGATTGCCACATGGCACTATCTAATCTCACTGTCGATTTTTACTTAAATTGGTGGACCCATTATTTTACACCATTAGATTAAATCTACTATGAAAAAAAATAATAACTTCTAGCTTCCTCCTGTATACGTTAGTACATACTAACATACGATTGAAAAAAGAACCCATAAGGAAAAAAATACACACTTAGATAAAAAATGACCAAGCTAAAAAAACACATAGGATATATGAAGTCAAATTATGATCTATAATACAAATATAAAATACCCAATCAGCGTTCCCATCTTTTAAATTACTTTTAAATTATATATCTATTTTGTGATCCCATTATATTCCTTTAATTAAATTATAGAAGTTATATTGTGTTCCGAAATACATCACGATACATGGAACCGAAGTATAACAATTAATTGTATGATAATTTTTGAAATTATTTCATATCATACTTTGGGGTGTGAAATACCACTTCACAGATATAGAACTTAACGCTAATTTAAATCTACATGTGTGAAAAATAAAAACATCAAAATTTAGTTATGTTTTTTAAAGTAGATAACATTTAATTGTAATTTGTTTCAGTTTAAGATTATCAAAGTTCTTTCGTTTTTAAAATTATTTGATTGGTATTTGAGAAGTGAGCAGCATCATACATAGTACATAGAAGTGAAAAAAATATAAAAAATATTTCTGGCCAATGATTTTCCTGTAAAGCAACCCTTAATCTATCACGAGATTTAGTCATATATATTTTTATTTAACAAATAGTTTTGGCAATAAATAAACAATCAAGCAATATATTGAATAAACAATTCAATATATATTTTATTATAATCTTCCTACAAATGCTTCTAAACTGCATCATGGCGCTATAATAAATCAGAGAAATCGAATAAATTATAAGGAAAAAACAAAACAGCTAGCCATTGATTTTTACTTAATATGGTGGACTCAATATTTTACACCATTAGAACTTTTTAAAAATATCCTAAGACCCATCAAGAATCATCTCCACCACCCTTTCCTCCTGGGCCTCTTCTTCTCACTGTAATTACATACCTACGTCCATCCCTCTTTCCTTCCCTTTTTCTCTAATTTAACTATTGAACTTTAATTGATGGATCCATTTTAACTTTTCCTATTTTCTACCTAACACTCAATCTATCAAAAATTAATAATCAGATTTCTAAATTTATGTTCAAGTTCCATTTTTTTCTCAATTTTTTGAATTATCGTGTTACTTATAAATACATAATTCAAGATCCATATATATGTACATAGCTCAAACATCTAATATAAATGTTTAATAGCAAATTTTTAAACAAATATTATATTTAGATCCTATAAACGCTCTTAAGCCACCACGTAACAATCCTACAAAAGCTCCTAAACCGCCATGTGATACTCTAATAAATTATAAAAAAAATCACAGAAATTATAGGAAAAAAGAACAACATCTAACCATTGATTTTTTTCTTTAAATTGGTAGTGCCAATATTTTCAATCACTAGATGTAATCTTAATCTTAACCTACTTAAAAATTCAAGATGACTCCGTGCTTCGTTGCTGGATGACGCCTTTCATGAGTCACAACATATACGCCTTCCGTGTATATGTTCCGTTCACCTGATATATATATATATATATATGTATGTATATATATATATATACATACATATATATATATGTACATACATATATATATATATATGTATGTATATATATATATATACATATATATATGTATATATATATATATATATTCTGACTCAAATGGAAAATACACCACGTCAATTAACTCGGCTCACTAAAAAACAGAGAGCCATCATCCATCTGATAAAAAACTTCTAGCCTAATCGTAATGCAGTGTTGCAGTCTATCAAAATCAATTTTCGTATATATTCACTTTAGAGAAAATTAAGATGAAACATCAAGGAATAAGCACAAACAAAGTTTTACATGACCTAAATGAACAGAACAAGGAAATTTGATCATATCATGCATAGAGGAAGTATGTTTAACATAGCGTGAGATGATAATCAAGAAAGTTAGGTCACAACTAAGCTAATTAGATAAAACCCTGTATAAGGAAACATTACTGCAGAAATACTGTATGATAATGATAGAAACATAGTAGAAAATGAATTTATTTCTTAATCTTATATGTTACTTATGAAGATGAAGATTAACTGGTTTACACAAAATGAGGTGGTAATAACGTGTGATCAATTGAGTTTTAGTTATTATAAACTTGAAAAATGGATTAATCTGATATTTTAGAATAACTTTCATATAGAAAGTTTTTATACGAAACGCACCGTTTAGCAGTTTGAATAGCGTGCCACGAGTATTCAAAATTTAATCCAACTTTTGTTGGAGAATAGAACAGGGCTTTGTATAGTTTGCATCTTTAGTTAATCATCCAAACAAGCTATAAACACAATTAAAATCACGTGCTCTGAATATTTAGATCAAATATAGATTCAATATTATAAGCAAATATACTTAGTGAGGGTTAAGTACATAATTATATATATGATTGTAGCAGACATAATAAATTGCCACGAACATAAAAAAAAAAGCCTAACTATGTAACACAAAGAAGTAAAAAGATGGTAGGCACTAATTCATGACCACTGCAAGCTAGCTAAAAATATTTAAAAAATGGTCAGTTTTGAGTAAATAAATTATAACATCTAATTACAACTTTCTAGAAAAATGTTCAATCTATGATATCAACAAAAATTCCACATTGTAACAACAATGACACGTGGCAGTTATGTTTAGACATGAAACCATATTTTCATCGAACTACGTTGAGCCTCGCACAAACTTTATGAAATGGCATATGGGTTGTATCCCACATCGCACAATCAAATTGGACCTCATGAAACTTTTATTTAGCAATGAAAAAGTTCCAATACTATGAGAAAACAAATAGAAAGCTAACTGCATCAGAGCAGAAGGACACACTAATGAATGAAAAATAGTATCTAGCATGTATTGCTATTGTTATTTCACATACGGACTATCACATATTGGCACAAATACTTTTATGTCTCTTATCCAACTTTTTTTAATCGTTTGAACAATATGTTCATCGTAGTGCTTTTACTCATACAATTATATAGATCACTTAATCCGTAACCTTAAATCAATTTACACTCTTAACCATACAAAATATCTCATTTTATATCCCAACAATACTCTTTTTTTATTTTTATATTTTTTTAAAACAATTCATATTTTGCTTTGACACATAAAAAAAGACAAAAGCCAATGATACATATGCGATAACCTAAATTCCAATCCTTGACAGTAGTGTCATGGGTTTTTTACTCTTGCGTGTATATAAGCCGCTAATAGCATTGCATAATTGATGGCCTTTCTTATTTAAAAGTTATACTTTCATATTAAATTTGCATTTTATTACTTATGTTGACTAGGTCTTTTTAGAAAAATAACATATCATAGACATGCAAATATGCAACAATTATATTCGTATGAATTAGAGGTAAAGATAGCTTGATACACATAAAATATATTCATTAATAAATTATAATATTTCATAAGAAAAGAGCGAGACGAAGAACATTCAATTAAAAAGAATGAAAAAACATCTTACTTTTAACTTAAAATTAATTTATCAAGCATGTTTTTAACAAACTAATACACATGCCCGCGCATCGTACGGGCTACCTTCCTAGTTAAATATAATAAGGCAATGAGAATATTAAAAGGGATACAGAAAGTTATACAATATTACATGTGAGCTCGTAAAATAGTGATTAATCAGTTTTTTTTATCATGTTTGTAGGTGGATTTATAATAGATTTTCATACATATTTTATGATGTGGGACTTTTGGTATAGCTTCTTTCTGAGGGGCGAAGCGGAGCTAAAAGGAACCGTGGAAATGCCGCTCCACCCTCGTATTTTAGGAGTAGAGCAATGAACCCTCGTATCTTTAGGAGTAGAGAAATAAAATACTATTTTATGTTCAGTACAGCTCCAGCTCCACACGATAAGAGTCTCTGATTAGAAGATGTAACAAACGAGCCAAACAAGCGGTATGTCACTTGCATCTAAAGCAGCTGCCAACGAGCATTCTTTGAACTTGAAAAGTTTTAGTATTAAATTTCCTTATGCATTGGCTATTTTGAAAATTTCCACATGCACCAAAGTACAGAACTCAATGAGCTATAAAAACGCACAAGGTGATGTTGCAGTGCCATTCCAATTGATACATGAATAACAAGCTTTGAGCGTCCTTTGGAATGCATGCATCTTATAGATTCAATTCAATTCCTGACCTGGTAAAATTCTGTCATTCCAAGGCCAGGCCTTACATTCTACTACAACTGCCAGATTAAGAGCACTTGGCATAGAGTTAAGGAGAACCTATGTACAAACAGAAAAACAGAGTCCCTGCTCTGGAATGCACCCACATGCTATATATGTTAATAACACGATTAACTGATAAGGAGAAAACGAACCAATTCTTGACAGCTGATAATTGAGCAGTTTGAGCTCAACGTTTCCTCTTGCGTGTTCACTGCCTCATGATGAACTGAACGATTTCCTTCAGGGTCACTTTCCTTCCTTCCTTGTAGTTCCACGGCTCCGATACAGGATACCTGTCGCTCGGGTTATAGTTATACTCATTAATCTCAACTAGGAAGGTAGCCCGCGCACATACGCGTGCACCTAATTTAATATGTGTGAAATTTTATTACGAATGTCTATATACAGATGACTTTGTATTAAAATATTATTTTACTATATATAAATTATAATTTAACTTAGTTAATGTGCTTTGAACATTGGTTATGATTTTCTTCTATTTACCCTTGCAACACATAAATTCTAAACTAAAATTACTCAAATTGTACCATTTTCAATTTAAGAGATAATATTATGTGAAAACAATAGATGTAGTTCCTATGAAAATATTTTGGGTATTTTGACTCCCCACGGGGATATCTTACAATAAACATTTGCTAAAATGTCCAATTTTTTTATTAGATTCTATTCGAAATTGTAGATATTTTCGTTCTATTAGTCCTGCTAAAATATTTGAATATTTTTATTTAGAATCGGTTTTAAACCCAACAATTTTGTAAAACATTTACATAAATTTTGAATTATTTTCATGTCCATTTTTAAAAACTTGGAGAATTCCATTCTACCAAGCATCTTTGAAATGATTTGATCTCTGCAATTTGGGTTAAAAGTATATGTGGGTTGAGCTTACAACCTGACATGGGGTAAAATCATCTGTTCTAAATTATCTCTTCAATTGAGTAAGAATATATAATAAATACACATTTCTATATTATTCTACGGTAAATGTTAGGAATTTACAATGTAGCATAGGAAGTTTTACAAAAAAAAATAAATAAACATGGTCTTTAATTCCCATATGGAATTAACTCACTATATTGCTAAGGCCACCTCATGGTTGTTTCACTACTAAGATTTCTTGGTGCATTTCCTAAAAAAAAATATTTCTTGGTGCAATCCACATGTTTAGTACTATCAGTAGGATGTTCAACTGAGCACGTTTTTATTTTCAAATTGTTGTCTATAAAAAAAATAACGCTAGATGGGTACACATTGTGACATAAAAATTCATATCATTTAAAGATTTTTCTCTAATTTATTAGTCACTTCATAGATCATATATATAATTTTACCTCCTGAAAAGATCATTTATTGATAAAAGCACCAAAATCAAATTGTATAGGTAAATTGCCCCCATTTAGATGTTGAGAGAAATTAATTAAGTTGATAGAAAGTTGTTAGGTGTTTAATGGGATTTAAGTAATAGGTCTACTAGCTTTATTAAAAATTAAGATGGGATATTTTGATCTATAATGATGAATTTTAGTTTTTTTTTTATTTAGTGGAGACCTCAAGATGAATGTGGGTCTGGAATGTAATTTTTATGTTAGCATTTAAATATAGTCAATATGGATATTAAAGTATTGATTTCACTAAAAAAATATAATAGTTCAAACGGAACATAAGTTGAATATATGATTTAAAAGATTATAATTATTTTATTTATATTGTTCCTATAAGTGCTAGAAAGAGGAGAAATATAAGAAAAGGGACTGTGGGAGAGCTGGCTAGACCAGATATCTGGAGGTCCATTTGTGGTTTTTACCCATAAAGATAATTTTAATTTCAATTATCATAAGGATAAAAATAAGAGAAAAGGATGAACGATGCACACCACACGGGAACAGGGAGGACGGGATGTTTTTCTTAAATAAATGATTGATATATCGCTTTCAAAACAAATAAATGATTGATATAATGACCTAAAATAATGTATTGGATGTTTAATGTATAAAGCTTTAACATTGTTTGGGTGGGGAGGGAGAAAAGGAGGTTTGTTATTTTTTTCAAAATAAAAATCTAATAACAACCTAAATGGTATTCCATCCATTAGATGTTTTGTTCTTAAATTTTTATTATTTTCTCTAACTTAGAAGTGTCACGCAGTGGTTTATAAACATTTACAAGGCTGGTTAATGGGTTTTAACGCCGCATAGGAACACGAAGGGAGTTTGGGATGTTTTACGTAAGAAAAAGATATATATAATAATATAAAATAATGTAAATAGATGGTTAAATGTTTTATATCTATCTAGATTTTATCTAATTTAGGAGTATCGTATAGATGTTTAGAAATATTTATATGATATTTAATGGACTTATTAGGATAGGCTAGAGGAAGAGCTAGATAGAAATAGTAGATTGATGGGTTTTTTAGGCCTCTATTTTTTTAATTATAATTCTTATGGAAATAGAAAAATGAAAGAAAAAGACGGAGGGATGGTACATACGTTGCTGATGGATAGTATGTAGTACGTAGCAGAGGCTCGTACAGGCTCGTGCATGGGCGGCGGGAGATTTTGTTTTAATGTGAAGATAAATCTAACGATTAAAATTAATGGGTCCACTAATTTAAATAAAAATTGATGGTAAGATTTTTCTATTTTATTAGAGTGACATGTGGTGACTCGAGAGCGTTTATAGGATGCCGCATTGTGGCTTAGGAGTATTTTCTATACGTCTATTGTTTCTGAAAAAATGACACCAGCTTTGGGTAGGTCACAAACTGATAATTTTAATTTCAATTATCATAAGGATAAAAATAAGAGAAAAGGATGAACGACACGGGGACAGGGAGGACCTGATGTTTTCCTTAAATAAATGATTGATATATGGCTTTCAAAACAAACAAATGATGGATATAATGACATAAAATAATGTGTTGGATGTTTAATGTATAAAGCTTTAACATTGTTTGGGTGGGGAGGGAGGAAAGGAGGTTTGTTATTTTTTTCAAAATAAAAATCTAATAATAACCTAAATGGTATTCCATCCATTAGATGTTTTGTTCTTAAATTTTTATTATTTTCTCTAACTTAGAAGTGTCACGCAGTGGTTTACAAACATTTACAAGGTTGGTTAATGGGTTTTAACGCCGCATAGGAACACGAAGGGAGTTTGGAATGTTTTACGTAAGAAAAAGATATATATAATAATCTAAAATAATGTAAATAGATGGTTAAATGTTTTATATCTATCTAGATTTTATCTAATTTAGGAGTACCGTATAGATGTTTAGAAATATTTATATGATATTTAATGGACTTATTAGGATAGGCTGGAGGAAGAGCTAGATAGAAATAGTAGATTGATGGGTTTTTGAGGCCTCTATTTTTTTAATTATAATTATTATGGAAATAGAAAAATGAAAGAAAAAGGAGACGGAGGGATGGTACATACGTTGCTGATGGATAGTATGTAGTACGTAGCAGAGGCTCGTACATGCTCGTGCATGGGCGGCGGGAGATTTTGTTTTAATGTAAAGATAAATCTAACGATTAAAATTAATGGGTCCACTAATTTAAATAAAAATTGATGGTAAGATTTTTCTATTTTATTAGAGTGACACGTGGTGACTCGAGAGCGTTTATAGGATGCCACATTGTGGCTTAGGAGTATTTTCTATACGTCTATTGTTTCTGAAAAAATGACACCAGCTTTGGGTAGGTCACAAACTGATAATTTTAATTTCAATTATCATAAGGATAAAAATAAGAGAAAAGGATGAACGACACGGGGACAGGGAGGACGTGATGTTTTCCTTAAATAAATGATTGATATATGGCTTTCAAAACAAACAAATGATTGATATAATGACCTAAAATAATGTGTTGGATGTTTAATGTATAAAGCTTTAACATTGTTTGGGTGGGGAGGGAGGAAAGGAGGTTTGTTATTTTTTTAAATAAAAATCTAATAACAACCTAAATGGTATGTCCATTAATTAGATGTTTTGTTCTTAAATTTTTATTATTTTCTCTAATTTAGATGTGTCACAAAGTGGTTTACAAACATTTATAAGGCTGGTTAATGAGTTTTAACGCCGTATAGGAACACGAAGGGAGTTTGGGATGTTTTACATAAAAAAAGATATATATATATATATATATATATATATATATATATTAACCTAAAATAATGTAAATAGATGGTTGAATGTTTTATATATATTTAGATTTTCTCTAATTTAGGAGTACCGTGATGTTTAGAAATATTTATATGATATTTTATGGACTTATTAGGAGAGGCTAGAGGAAGAGCTAGATAGATCTAATAGATTGATGGGTTTTTTAGGCCTCTATTTTTTTTTAATTTTAATTATTATGGAAATAGAAAAATGAAAAAAAAAGGAGACGGAGGGATTGTACTTACGTTGCTGATGGATAGTATGTACCTTGCGGTGGCTCGTACAGGCTCGTACATGGGTGGAGGGAGATTTTGTTTTAATGTAAAGATAAATCTAACGATTAAAATTAATTAATGGGTCCACCAATTTAAATGAAATTTGATGGTTAGATTTTTCTATTTTATTAGGGTGACATGTGGTGATTCGAGAGCGTTTATAGGATGCCACATGGTGGTTTAGGAGTGTTTATATGAAATTTAATAGACTTTTAGTATATAATGGATTGATAGATTCTCGAGCAACGCCTTGGTCACCATGGTTGTTTAGATTTCTTCACCGAGCTCTTCTTTTAATTCAACAAGTTTCGCATCATCCTCCTGATCACCTCCTAAAGAACAACATTAGATTTCGTATATATGGTTACATTATAAATGATTATAGAATTGGGTGTCCATGAATCTGCAACTTATATACGGATTACTCGTTTCATTACCAAATTGAACAAAAAAAAAAAAAACTAGAACTGGTCTTATAATGATGCTATACAAAGACAATGTTCTGAGCTACTGAGTACAAAAGCAAAACAGTAGAAACAAGGACTAAAAGATATGTGGGAAAGATAATATGTTGGCGAAAAGAAACTCAAAACGATTATAATCTAAAAGAGAGAGCATTAGATGTAATAGTTACAGAGTATTACCATCTCTTTTCCATCAACCATGACAATCATGAATGGGTGCCATTCTGGTTTTGTAATTTTGGCTTCCCACTTCAAACAAAGAATATCAGCTTCTTCAGGTGATTTTTGTTTCGCAGCACTTTTAAATGCTCTAATATCAAGCTCACCCGGTCGTTTGATATCTATAAGTGCCCCGGGCACTTGTATGCTGAAGAAGGCCTGCAGAGTCAGTGACAGACAAAAATGATGATCATGAAAACCCACAGATACAAAATTTACTAATACAACAGAACCAACTGAATACTCGCCCTGCCTAAAAATTAGGAGTATTATTTAACTTTCACAGTCCGCAATGTAAGACTTCAACAGAGATAATATAAGAAAAGTATTAAAAAAACATACATATACAATAGATTTAACCATGCCACCATTTGCTTTAAGCGTTTCATCAAAATTTTTTTCAGACTAATGGATTGGGTTTGGATGATCTCCCACCAATACAGTTCAATTGTGCTTCTATCCAAATAACATTAATTGCTAGAGCATTCATCTTGATGCTCGAGAATACTTTTATCATCTGTGTCCCCCATCGCCATAGTTTGTAGCATTCTGAAGTAAAAAAAAAAAAGAAGATCAATAAACTCATAATGTCCATAATATATACTTTTCTCAGTAAGTAGGCATATTTATAATGCTACCTTGTAGTGTTGTTCGATCTAGAGGGTAAAGAATAAAAGTGGGCCAATCACGATTTGTAGTCCAATCACCATGTCCAGAAAAGTGCATTCCTCTAAGCTCAACACGATCTCCATCGTTTGTAGCATTCTGATATACACAGGAACAAACAGATCAATAAACTCATAATGTCTATAATTTTATCAGTAACTAGATTACATTCAGAGAAATACCTTGTAATGTTGTTTGTTCTAGCATAAAAGCAGGCTACCAGAACAATCCCCATTTGTAGTCCAATCAAAATTTGCAGTATCATCTTCTGAGGACACGCAATGCCGACAAAAGAATGACAAGATACTCATGCATTGAAACAAATACTTAACCATGCGACACCGGAACCCTAAATGCTTATGTGATTGTAGAATTAGACTCTACCCAAAAGGCCCTAATCTCATTGCACTTTGCCATGGAAAAAAAATGGTCCTACATATATTTTAGCCATTTGCATTGGTAGCAACATCTGGTCAATTCTACAGCTTAATTAATCCGATTAATGCACCTGTCAATTCTACATCCTTGAACTGGACTGACATTTAAATGAACTCATGTGGCAGTTTCAAAATACACATCACAGAAAATGAACTGAACTGAATCACACAAATTTGAAATGAATTCTCCCTCCATTCTTAGAAAAAAAAACTTCCTACACAGTTACTTGGGATAGCAATAGCATACAAGCATTTGGGAATAACAATCATTGAATCCCCTAATATAATCAGACACTCACTTGAGCGTAACACACAACCTAAGAACTCAGTTCCATCCAAGATGCTTCATTATTACTACAAAACTCGGCACCATACGCATGCATATACATTATTCAATTCGTGAGGATCTGATGAGGCCAACTCCAATCAAACCATACACTGTAGGAGCATATATGCAGTAGCACGCTACCTCTTTAAAAGAAAGATTGGAAGCAATGCAAGCCGAAACTAACGGCGCGCGATACGCAACTGGCGCCGAGCGTGGATTCAAGAGGACGTGGAGACTGGAGAGGTAGAGCAGCGGATGATTTTTGGTGGCTACTTGTTGTGGGAGGAGAGGAGAATGGAGGTGATTCATGGCTGGATTGTGGAGGGGGTTTTGTGGGCGGATAGGCGAGGCTTCCAGCGGAAGACGACGGGTGGCTTCCAAAGGAAGACGGAGGGTCACGTACTCACGTTTGTTTGTTGAAAAAAAAGGAAAAAAAAGTTGACTCCATTACAGGTGTCACATATGACATTTAACCGTACTCCCTCCGGTTTGATTTGAATTGACGCTTTAAACAATGACACGCTCTACAAGATATACCTTTTGACCTTATTTTTCTATTATAATATATACAATAAATAAATGCATGTTTATTTTTATTATAGTGTTTTGAAAGACAAATCTATATATGTTTTTCTAGTTTCTTTAAACTAAATATTTTTAAAGTTATTGATGGTCAAAGTTATAAAAGTTTAACCTCAACCTTGTCCAAAACGTCAATTAATATAGAATCAGAGGGAGTACGTCGGAAGAGATTTTCAGACAAGAATAAAAAAACTAATTTCATAACTCGTCTGAAAACCGCGATACGAATTTATTAAGCCTAATTAATCCGTCATTCGCTTATGTGGTTACTGTAACACTTATGGCTAATCATAGACTAATTAGGCTCAAAAGATTCGTCTCGTGATTTTCATTCAAACTGTACAATTAATTTTTTTAATATATATTTAATGCTCCATGTGTGTAAAGATTCGATGTGATGTTTTTAGAAAAAATATTGGGAACTAGACAGGCCAATGTCCGTACCTCCTCCTATGGAACATATCTAGGGCTGCGCTCTTTTCCCAACCCTTCTCCCTCGTATTTCAAACTGCTAAACGGTACGCTTTTTAAAAAAGTTTTTATACGAAAGTTGCTTAAAAATCGTATTGATCCATTTTGAAAAGATAGCTAATACTTAATCAATCACGCGGTAAACGCTGCTTCGTTTTGCGTGCCAGCTCCCGAACACAGCCTAAGAGAAGTTTAATAATATAGCCCAGTACTAGCTCCAAGTCATCTATAGTAAATTTAATAGCTAATTCATAGAATAGTTACATATAAACATATACTCCCTCCATTCCAAAATATAAGGCACAACCACTCTTAACCCAAAGACCAATAAATAATTATTATCATATTGTAGTTTGGATCATTCTAATAAATATAATGCATGCATCCAATAGAATTAGAGAATGTGAGAGCGAATTGATGAGGGATGTTAGGTCCCAATCTTCCGATAGGTATTGATAAACATTCGATTTGGGCGGAGTCGCAACACAACTCGATCCGGCTTCTGAACGAACATGCTACTGAGCCCCGCAATCGCAGCACCACGTCTCCTCTAGTTATCAACCGTGCCGAAACCCGGTTGACCTCGCCGAGAAGGCTAATCCCTGCATGCGAATCGAAGAACACAAGCAAGAACAAGATAGATTGCAACCAAATTGCATATGGATGATTAAGAACTCGAATTTAGGGTTCCACAAACCGATCTAGCGGCGAAACTGTTCTTGACAGAATAATCTAAGCAAAACCCGACTCTAAACGATGATGGTTACTGAATAAATATGATTAAGGACGTCCTAGGGTTGCCCTAGGGCGCACACCCCTTGGGCTAAGCCCACGACACAATTACAAGGCCTAAAACGCAAATCAGATTCGGACTGGATGAAATACGTGGCTTGTTTTACAGTTTCCCGGCAGCTCGGTAGGAATTTTGACGTGGGACCAAATCCATCTGAAAGTAGACGCCATAAGCTTTCCAACAAGTACTGATGGGCCCTGAAATTCCTTCTAGAACAGAGGCTAGATCCGTTTGAAATTAATGCTGTTAGGAGGCCCGAATCCGAATCCAAAACGTGTAGAACTTTATCTCTTGTCTTCTATGGACCAAAAGTGACGTGGTGAGATGAAAGAAGACTTGGAGAAGGTCTTGGTTTGGTCTCCAATCAACTTCTTCAATCATCCATGTATTCCTTACGCTTCTCTTTTCTTTCACCCAAGCAAATACCTCTGCAAACAAAAACACACGAAACTCATTGTGTAGCAACGTTTGTTCAAATATATAACAAGTAAATCTAATATAGAACATATGCACCTTTAGTTGATTAATACATAAGATAGTCATGGTTATATCCGAGCTAGTTGTGTCCTCATCACGAATGATTTAAAAAAGTAATAATTTAATAGGAAGATATCATAGTTAATTGCATGCATATTTGCATGCCTTATATTATGGAATATCTGGAAAAAGTGGTTGTGCCTTATGTTATGGAATGGAGGGAGTACTACACTATTAATACTTAGTCCCACCTGTCATACCACATTGCATCTTGGAATCTGTACTGCAGCTAGCTATAAATCTATAGCCCGCTACTCTTCTCTCCCTCCTTTTATCTTCTCGAATTTTGTTTATTGCTGGCTTATAGTATGCTATTGTACCTGCTCTAAGAGCAAATTTAATAGTATAGCCAACTACTAGCAATAAATCATCTATAGTCAATTTAATAGCCAATTCATATAATAGTTAACTACAAATATATATTACCTCATTAATAATTGGTCTCACATGTCATACACACATAGTGTTTTGGAGTCTGTGCTGTATGTAACATCCCAAAAATCCGCTAACTAAAATCCCTTAATTAAAATTCGCCTTCCAAAAAAAAATCTTTTTGGCTCATTTTGCACGTTGCCGAGTTTTGGATCATTTCTTTTCCCTTTGAATAAATGGATTTCCTTTTCTCCTCTTTCATTGTTCTGTTGCTTTGTGCGACTTTGCAAAAGTCTGGTTTTGCTCCCTCGACAAAACAGCCCTAAACCAAACAAGATGGGAAGTCTACTTCACCTGGCCCAATGCGGCCCGGTGCTAACAACCCGTTTGGTTGGAGAGAGTTTTTAGGAGGGATTGGGAGTTTAGAGAGATGAGGCTATTAACTGCTTTGTTTGGTGGGATGGGGATGAGGAATTGAGGAAGGAACTCCCTCCTTTTTCAATACGTGGGTAGGGGGTGGTAATTGGGAGAGAATTCCTCCTTTAATTTGCCTAAACAAATCTAAGCTATCCGTTTCAACTAATGACCTAATCTCCAACTAAAGTTCCTATCAATTTCCACCACCTCTACCAAACAAGGTGTTGGGTTCAAAAATCAAATTCCCATCTTAATCTCACCATCAATTCCCTTGTGTAAACTCCCAATCCCCTTCTCTCGAGTTGCCAAATAAGCCCTAAGTCTATGGTTTCCCCCTCACACCTCCCCTCCTTAACCCCCCCTATAATCTTGGGCACTTGAGGACGCCGCCGCCGTGCTGCGCGTCGTTCTACTGCGCGCCCCTGCCCTCGACGCACCGGCTTGGCAACCCTCGCCGCCTTCCCCACCTTCACCATCGCGCTGCCATCCCAATGGGCGCACTGCAGCACCCGATGCCACGACGACTCGGCCGCAGTCGCCATCCTTGTCCACCCCTTTGTATGTCGCCGCGCCCCTGTTGTCGTTCGATCACCGTTCGGTTAAACGCCAAGACGAGGCCGACCCCGCCACACGGTGCGACGCGCCGCTCACTACCGCCCTAACCGCCGAAAGATCAGTCACTAACCACCATCGTTGCCCTGATCACCGTGGACCCCGGTAGAGTCAGGCGCCGTGAACCGACGGCCGCTAGGTGACTCTCCCGCCAGTCCCCGTCCATCACGTGCATCACGTTTGGGAACGTCGTGCCGCCGCGCCACCATCTCTCCTGTCACACGCCAACCCGCGCTAGGGGACAAGAGCTCATCAATGCACGCACGCGGGTCGTCGCCCCCACCCCGACACCTATATAAACGTCCCCCCAGCCATGCACGCTTGCACGCCCTCTTTCCCCTCTGTCCTCACTCATGCCCGATCACTCTACCCCCTCGCTCTCGCGCACAAGCTGTCGTCTCTCCGCTTGCTCTGCCGAGGCCAGCTTCAGCTGGGCCTCAGTCGAGCAAGAGGGCGGATAGGCCGCCGTGCCAACTCTTACTCGTGAACGACTAACCCGATCAGTTAACACGCTAACTCTTTTCTTTTGTTGCTCTAACCGCTAACCTTTACTTTCCTGTTGAGCTAACCACTAAGCGCTGACCCTTACTTTCTGTTGCACTAACCCCTAACCCTCTCTAACCCGCTAACTATTACCCTAACCCGTTGTGTACTTGCTTGTGTCTCTCGTCGAACACCTGGCGAGTGAGGGCAATCTGTGGGTCAACCGTCCCCAGGCAGTACCTCGACGACCATAGTTTCGTGCAAGGATCACCGCCTGGTGTGCCGCTACACGGCTGCCGCAAGGTATGTATCCATGCTCTCCCCTTCCACCCCTACCGATGCTCGTGCTAGCCTCTGTGCCTCGTTTTGCCGACACCGACATGGCATGGTGCCACCCAAAGGGTGAAATACTGCGCCCAGCCTCCACACCAGCTACCACCTCGCCCGCTACCACGCCACCACTCTAGATGCACGTCCCCGTGAACCCCACCGCCTAGCTAGCCCCCTACCTGCCGTGCCACCTCGCCGCGGAGCAGGCGCGTGTGCGCCGCACACGGGCATGCCCTGTTCGACCCCACCTGCACCCGACTAAACGCCAAACCACTGCCTAAGGCCACCCGAGCCCCAAACCACTCGGCATCATCACCTACCATTCATACCACATACATCCCCTTCCCTAACACCTCTGGCCGAGCTCCACCGTGGCCACCGTGCACCCGCCGCCGTGACCACGACCAGACCGCCGCCGCCACACCTCTAACCAATGCCACCGGCCGCAATCGTGGGGGGAAGAGGAATGATTCCCCTAGGGTCGGATATGCTCCCCGAACACACGCCTCGCCCAGCCCAACACTAACCGAACCCATTGCCATCGTGCGACATTCCGGTAGCCGCCACCCCCAAACCACACCGTCGCCACACCCCCACTAGCCATCCTAACCGACATTAGTGGACTCGCACACTCTGGTAGGCCCCCTTTCTGCTTAATCTGAGCCCTCCGTCCCTTCTCCTACTCTAATTTGCCCCTGCACCGTCATCGGTGCACCGCCATGTCTAGGCCGCCGCTGCACCGACCTTACTGACTACCATGCACCTCCCTAAGCCACATGCTGCCTCTCACCGAACCCCCATTTCTGGCCGCAACCACCTTCACTCCCGATACCGCTGCACAGCCCAACCCTAACCATCGCTGGCCGCCGCCCCGTGTGAGAGAACGAGAAGGAGAGAGCCGAGAGAGAAGAGAGAAGGGATAGCGACAGACACGCGGGCCCCACTCGGTTTAAATTTCGTTGAACCGGTCAGCCAACCCCCACCTTGGTCCCACCCGTCAGCCCTTTTTCTTTTAATCAATTTATTTGGAATCCAATGTTCAAAAGCTCATATCTCCCTCATTTCAACTCGGATTTCGATGAAACCTTTGCCAAAATTCTTCTAAAATCTTGATCTTTCAAATGACTCTGGTTTGGCATTTTTTCGATTTTTTCTAGCATTTTAAGCACTTGCATTAGATTTAGGTTAGTCATTAATTCCCGCGTTCGATTACCAGGTTATGTGTGTGAGGAGGACTGCGAGCCAGTTGAGGTCGAGGCCTTAGCTGATCAAGGAAAGTTACTACGCCCCATTCTTGAACATGTTGAGCCTATTTACAAATGTGTTGTTTACAAATAAACATGCATGCTATTTATAAATTATGCACATATGCTTGATTAATGCCTGCTGTGATATTGTTTAGCCTTACATATAGAATACTGTCACGCCTTGAATTTCTTCTCCCTAGCCAAAATTCAATTAATAAATTGTTGCAAGAAATTATTTGTTTAAAGGCAAGAGAGAAACCCTAAATTAATAAATGCAAATAATAATCAGAATTGGCATGTGGAATTTTTCTTGGATTCTACATGTCAAAATATGCTAATAGGATTTTTAGTGGAATTTTCAGAGCCCAAGAAATAATTTTAACCAATTAAAAAGGAGCACAGGCATTAAAGAATCCCAGGGAAAATCCTTCTCCTTTCTCCTTTTCTTTTCCTCCTTTTCCCCTCTTCTTGGGCTGTCGGCCCTTCCCTCTCCCGCGCTCGCCCTCTCTTGCTCGGCCGGCCCGTTCCCCCCCTCCTCTCTCAGGGTCACCGACAGGTGGGGCCCACTTGTCGGCCCCTTCTTCAACCTCCCGCCGCCGCTCCCCAAGCTGGCAACCGCCGTGCCCACGCGGCCCGCCTTCCCCGCGCCCACCCCACGCCGCTTCCGCGCCCACGCCCATGTCGCCCGCCCTCTTCGCCGCGTTCCCGCCCGTGCACGCGCGCCCGAGAGGGCGGGATTGATTTTCGAATCCCCATCTCTCTCTCTCTCCACCTCCCCACATCGCCGGCGAAGTGGGGCCACTCCCGGCCACGTCCGTCCCTCCCGAGCCCCTATTTAGCTTCTTCGCGTCCTCCTCCCCATTTTCCCCCTTTTCGCCTCCCGCTCCCGAGCTCCGTATCGCCCTCGCACCACGCACCCACCCACCGCCACCTCTTCCACTGCTCCAGCCGCCTCTAGCCACCGCCACACCGCCCCGGCGCCCCCGACGGGTATGCGCGGCCAAGGTCCACCTCATCCACCTCCCTCCGTCAAGTTCCGCCACTGAAATCTGCTTCCCCCCACGCGCCGGTGAACATCTCCATTACCGCCGCCTTCGGCCGGCTATGCCGTGCACCATGGACCCCCCCCTCTCTCTAACCCTTCCCAACCTTCTCTCTAGCTTTTCCTGCGGCTCGCCCGCCGTCCATCGAGGTTCGCTGGTCGCTCCTCGTCATCGTTCGCCGTCGCCTTCCTCCGCTCCGGCCGGACTCCTTGGTGAGCACCCAGGCCCCCTCCCCTTTCCCCTCTCTTTTGTCGCCGCTCGGCGCTTCGCCGCTATGCCGCCGCGTCGCCGCGTGCTGCCGCTCGCCACTGCTTGCTGCTGGTCACCGCCGGCTGCCGCTGCCAGCTCCGCACACACCGCTGCCCCTCCATGGCCGGCTGGCCGGCTTGGAGCCGAGCCAAGCCCAGCAGCCACCTCCCCCCCTTGTGCCACTGCCTAGTGGGGCCCACCAGCCAGCAGTCACCTCCCTCCCCTTTGAGCCTCTGATCCATGGGGCCCACATGTCGCCCCCCCGTTGTGCTGGCATCATCTCCTGGGTTTATTGCGCAATAAAACTCATTAAGGCTTTTCTTTTTATAGTAAAAACGGAGATAATCTTCTAAAATTCATAAGTAATTCTTCCAAGCTCCATTTAAATCCATTCAAGTCTCAGTAAATTCATAAAAATCCCTAGAACCCATTAAAAATGGTTTTGATTCCTGTTTCAGTAGTCTTATAGCATGTTTTGCTTGTGTGCTTTGTTTGTCGTGTAGATTTCGGCCGTTTCGTCGATCCGCGATTCCTCGAAGACGTTGTTGTGGTCCCATCAGCGCGAGAACAAGGCAAGTCATGCATTACAATTGATCATATTGTATCCAATTTACAAATGTCCCACATTTCTTCTAAACGTTGCATTCTTTTACAATATTATGTGGGATGGGTCCTATTACTCCGCTACATATTGTTTCCCTTACGTCATTGATAACTTGGGTATTAAAATGCATAGATGTTGGATTAGGAATTGCTTAGCCATGCTTAGTTCAACTAGTACACAAAGGGGGAATCACATTAATGCATAGACTTTGATTATTGGCATAGCTTTGGATTAGTGCCACCGCAATGGTGTTAGTTAATTAAAATACACTACATGGTGGGCTGTGGGTGCATGGTTTTACTAGTCGTGCCCATGGCGATTAAGGACCGGTTCGCGGGATGCCCTGGAAGAACTTATCGTACTTACCACAAGCCAGCGTGGGCAACGGCTGGGCTTGTAGTGTAACTTTCCTCTAGCTGACGTACCCAGGCTAGGGTGAGCGTGATGGAGTTGGGTCGGCCGGGGTGTCCGGTTGATCGGCTTGCGGATTCACCGTGGCATGAGAGGGGGCCGCCCGTTGCCTGCTGGGGCGGGGGCGAAACCTGAGGTGTGGTGCGATTGGTTAGAGGGGGTTATGCGAAGGGTCCTGTCATGGCCTCTTTCTGGTATGTCGTGGTGGCATGTCGGCGCACGGGAAAGTGTCGTGGGGCTGTGTCTTGTGAGTACAGTTGTACACCTCTGATCAGAGTAAAACTATTCGAATAGCCGTGCCCGCGGTTATGGGTGGTCGACCAGATTCACCGTGATTAATCTCACCCCTAGTTAGCTAATGGAACTGGTTAGTTCAGGTGGTGGTTTGGGCCTGTCTCAACGTGGTGTAGCATTGAGCAGTGATTGGTTAATATTGATTAATTACTACAACTGTTTTACTGCTTTCAACTACTGCTTTTAAATGCTAGCTTTATGCAAATGAACCTTTAGCCTCCTTGGGATATACAATCATACCTCCTCTTCCGTTATGATTTGCTGAGTACAGTGGGTAGCACTCAGTCTTGCTCTCTCTTTCCCCAGACCAGAGCTGAAGTTCTTCTCAGTTGGAGATGTCTCAAAGAAGTTGGTTTCGTCGCTGCCGTCAAGGATGCCAGTGGAATGGAGTCGCCTCGCTGCAGGAGTCAAGTCTTCGGGCTTAGCTCGCTTTTATCTTTTCCGCTGTATTTGTAATCTTTTTTCTATTTTTTGTAAGACGTGGATCTGTATGTCAACAATTGTCGTTTGTGTACCCTGGCTGGTACTGGACAGGGGTTTAATGCACATTCAGCTTAGAAATTCTAGTTCATGAATTTCTAGGCATGACAAATACCTCTTTGTCGCCCGAGTCCTTTACTTATGCGTAGTCGAATATCGACAACTGCTTAGCATTGCTATTGTAGACGTCTATATACTCCATGCTTATGTAAAATAAGGCTATGGATGGATAATCACCTGGTAGGAGTGATTGTTGATTTGTGGGCGGAGACATGAGCGCCACCCACCACACAAACTTTTGCGAAAACCAAAACTTAATGAACACAACTATTTCGACTGGGGTGGCACGAATAGAATATAGGTGGTTCTGGAAATGGTTAGTCACCGACCCTAGTCAGTTAAGGACCGAGTCAGGAAGCTATGCAAGAAACGAACTGAGTATGGCCAGCATTTCATGTATGGGCAAACCCGTTGGATTAGGAAGCTCTCGTGGGGTGGCACCTCAGTCATGGTAGGTTCTGTATGTGAATGTTGAGGATTGTGCAGTGTGTGAAAGGTAAATGACGTTAAGAAATTAAAACACATCCTATAAGTATAAGTAGTAGATATCCCTCATCCCGGGAGCGCCAAGACTCCACTCACCATTCGACAGTAGGTAGGTTGGAGTGCTGGGGTGCAATAGGGGCTCATAGTCCTTGGAGCAGGTGCCGAAATGCGAGAGCGACCGAAAAGCCGGGCCGTGGCGAGTCTCATGTATTGGGACTAGGCTCATGTGTTAGCCAAGCCGCGGAATGCGGAATTAAAAGCGTACATCCACTGCAGTGTGTGTAAACCAATCTATTCGTATAGCCGTGCTCGCGGAAATGTGATCGCCGGGACTTGTACTACTCTTGATTAGACTTATAGATTTTAAACCTGCTTTAGTTAAGAGATGACATGGTAGCCTTGCCTACGTGGTAGGAGGGTTGATAGATAGTTGAAAGATGATAAACTGGTGAGGGTAAACTGAACCAAGCGAGGCCTGCAGAGGTGGATGAACCCTCGTTATATGACAACATTAACCTAACATGATTTACAGTGAAAATGCTAGGTCATAGGTTTGAGAAAAGATTTGCGAAATATAGCTTTATGCAAATAGCCATACTCCTTCCTTGGAATTCCCTGTACATAAGATGCATACATTGTTAGTAGTGATCGACTTGCTGAGTACTCCTGCACTCACCCTTGCTTTACTCTTACCCACTAGACTCTGAGATTGTGGACGACCCATCTGAGACCCTCCCTGAAGAAGAAGAACGCGTGGTGACGCCTTAGGGACTAATTCCCAGTCGTTGCCTGTGGGAATAAAAGTCGTACCGCCACAGCCTCGATTCTGCTACTCTATCTTTCATCTATTATGTGGGTAATGTACCAGCCCTTGGCCTATTTGGGGACTCCACTCGGATATCTCTTGTAATATTAAGTATTGTAATCCGTCCGTTGCAGATGCTTCTGTACTAGTAATATTGTTTGTATACCAACCTACTGATATAGGGATTTGGTATTGTTAAGACAAGTGGCCTTCCGCGTTTTAAAACCGAGGGCCGATACTGTAGCTGGCTACAAATATGTAGACCGCTTCTCTTCTCTCTCATCTCTTATCTACTTCACATGTGCTTATAGCTGACTTATAGTCTGTTATTGTACCTGCTCTAAGGTTGTGTTCTTCCCCCACATTTTCCAATTCACCTCCTTGTGTTCCGCATGCATGCTTTTCAAACCACTAAACGGTATGTTTCTTGCAAAAGGTTTTTATACGAAAGTTGCTTTAAAAACATCATATTAACCTACTTTTTAAAGATAAATAAATACTTCATTAATAACAAGAAAATTTGTCGCTTCGTTTTGCGTGTGCGGGAGATGAGTTCCCAACCTCACCTCCCGAACACAGCCTAAGCAGAGAACCTTCCCATGCACACTCCATGCACACCAACTAATAAATATCACGAAAAATTATTAAAAAAATCTAACATATACAGTATTACACATATCTATAAAGTCTTCCATTCAAATTCATTATATTTTTACCGTAGCAAAAAAGTAAAAAAAAACTGTCAATTTTAAGAGTAATAACCTGTCAGAATTTTATCTTTTCGTTACGAGTAAAATATAATAAATTCGACCATGCGATTTCATATATATGTGTAACACTATTGAAAGTATATGTCCAATTTTTTTTAGAATTTTTCATGATATTTATTAGTTGGTGTGCATGGAGTGTGCATAGGATATGTTCGGCTCCTTTTAATGGTAAAAGAAGGCCAGTTTGACTTGGCTCCAGCTTCTAAATTTAACTTATTTACAACTGAAGTTGTGCAAAATCATACATATTCTTTAATTTTTTAGCGGAGTTAGCATAGTTGTTTCACAAAATTACACTACGAGGGAAGAGCTGGGTTATTTTTTGCTCCACACTATCTCAAAAGACCCATTATCCTTTAATTTTTTCATGGATTTACGTAATATGCCACTGAACTACACCTTCACCCCTCTCTCGTCCTGATGTCTTTCCTCCCACGATTCTTCCTCCCTTACCAGCTAGGGCTAGGGAGATATGTTTGGGCAGCGATCGGCCGCGGGGACCAGTGGCAGCGGTTGTGATGAGGACATCAACACCGTCGATACATCCATGTCCCCCCATGTACAGCATGATGGTCCTATTACCCGTGCTCGTGCACGTCAACTAAATTATCAGGTGAGTTCTTTCTTGAGTTCATATTCCTCGTCTTTATACCCCGGAGACGTGTGCACTCGTGTTTTACTCAGGAACGATGGAGAGGATCCAAAGGGAAGAGGATTCGCGCGGGGTGGATTCGGACTGCAGGGCAGCGCCAACTTCTGACGGCCGCCACGACTTCATGCGAACTCCGATTTGGGCGTGCAAGTACTTCATGGAAAGCTTATCAAGTCTACTTTCAAATGGATCCAGCCACATGTCCATATCTGTTCTGGAGCGGCCGCAATTGTCATTTTACTCCCGACTGTTTTCTGTCCATGGTGCTGCGTCACCTCTTTTGGCCCAATGGGCTGTGTATCCAAGTTGGGCCCATTAGGGGCGCGTCCTAGGGTTGGAGCACGACCCTATGGTCGTTCTTCCCCTCTTCTTATACCTCTAGTCGCCGCCAAGAACAGGCGGGTTTTGATGATAGAGATAGCTACTTGCTACCGGCTCGCAGCGCGCGTGTTGGCTAAACCGCCCGTCTGCCTGTAATCGGAACCCCACCATATTGTGTTTGATAGCGAAACTTTCATCTTTATCTAGCAATTTCAGTGCTTGTCCTACTTGTTCTTGCTTGTTCTTCGATTGCTTGCAGGACGAGTGCCCTCGTGGCCGGGTTGACGCGCACCACAAGTTCGCGGCGACCATTGGAGACGGTGTATCGGTTGCTAAGGCACATCGTCTTTGGACGGTTGTAGTCGGGCCGTGAACGTCGTCTTCATCCAATCGAGTTATCCCTTACCTCTCATCGAAAGATCGGGCCACAAACCCTAGCGGGTTCGCATCAGGTTGGGTGGCACAGCTGCTAGGCGGCTGGATGGTGCACGAGGGCGGCGGGCTGCGACGTGTTGGCTTAGCAGTGTTGGCGTTGGCAAGGTGGCATGCGAGCTGAGTGGCGGCACACGACAACGACGTCGGCGGGACCGTGGGACACACCAACCAGCTGTTTGACGAAATGGTGATGCTGAACATCGTGGGGTAGAGCTGATCAATCTAGCCCAAACACTTTCATATCTACATAAATTTTAACAATTTGATCTTTTTACCGTGCCACCGCGGATAGGAGACTAAGTCAGCGTGTCAACATACATTCAACGCCACGCTATTTGGTGCTGAGGTATCTAAGTTCAGCGCCACACAGTTTGGCGCTGAACAAAAGGGTTATTTTTGAAATAAGTTTTGGCGGTGGTTCATTTGTAAAATTAGTTCTTTCAAAGGATCAAATTGTCAAAATTTGTGTTCATAACCACCTCTAGCTTCTGTAGAAGCCTTTTCGCTAGATTTAGAGTCTACAATAGGGAGTTGGAGTTTGGAGCCTACCTAACAGGGCTGAAACATGTATGATTATTCCTAGCAAAACTTGTAAGCAACCAAAACTTCTGTTGAGTGCGGTGTTCAGCCATTATGGTTTGGTTTTGGGCGGTTTTGACTATAACTTCTTTGTTAGTCTACTAGCAGCCGATTGTGTCGGTCGGGTGCTAGTTTTCTCTTGAGTTATGTCTAGGTGTTGTATTTGCATGGTGGTGGGTTTCTCTTTCCTAGCTACTGCCTTATATGGTTTTAATTTTGTAATTTTTTCTTACTCTATTCAATGAATCATCACACCATATGGTGTTGGCAATTCAAAATAAAATGTGAGTTTATTCCAAGCAAAACAAGAAATAAATTAGAAATAAATGTGTGTCATTATTCGAAGCAAAACATGTAAACAATTCAGAAATAAATGTATTTGATTATTCCAACCAAAACATGTAAAAGAAAATGTGGCTGCTGGGATTCGAGCCCAGGTCTCCACGGCCACAACGTGGAATTCTCACCACTAAACTACAGCCACATTTGTGTGTTGCTTCAAATAAAACCGTAATTGACTTCTCGAACTACTAAGACATAGGCACTACCCCTTGTGTAGCTGTTTTTCTAAAAAAAAATCCTTGTGTAGCGGCGGATGTTTTTTAACAAGGAAGTATCTTCAAAATCATGTTTTGTTTTCATGACACCTGCTGGGACGATCCATGTATTTATATATTTTAAGTCGAGTAAATTACGTCTACTGTATATAAACTTGATAGGTAGATTATATAAACTTGATAGGTAGGTACAATCTAGTGCAAGAACTTAAAAAAAAAAGAGCATATAGGTGCCATAACTTGGCTAGCGCGTGCATTTTAGTTAAAAGATCAATATTCGACACCATACTTTTTATGCCATATAAAACAGAAGCAACTCAGTCCATCTTCAAAAGGATCTACATGTATAATGTATTATGTACTGCTTTTAGTTGCTTAGTTATACTAATAAAACAATATATCGATTTGAAACTAAAAAATATATGATTATCAAATGCAAACTAACATAATTTTCGAGCGATTCAATTAATCAACATATTTATTACCTCGGGTGACGAACATGGCAAAACACAAAATTGAATCCATAAGCCAACGATCTAGCAGTTAACCTTATAAAACCAAAATTAATCAAAGGTTTTTTTTGACTAAAATACACGTCATTGTGAAGTTCATGTACCAGTCTACTCATTTTTCATGTTCTTGCACTAGATCGCACCCACCTGTTAAATTTTTGTATCGTGGGTGTAATTTGACATGCGTGCATGCGTAGGCACTTATATTGTTGAAAGGTAAGATTATTGTTTGTTTAAAAATTTTGTCTCGTAGATTAAGGACAAATTTAAGGGTTCGTCTTAAGGTATTTAAAAAACCATTCACTAAATTTTGAGGAGAAGATGGATTAAGTTTACGTGACTTTTGAATCATCCTTTTCCTCGAGTAAATAGTAAACTATCCCTAGCTAATTATTATACATACCGATACAGTGCAGTATATGTCTACAAAACAAAAATTTCGAGATTCTTATGATTAAATTGTATCATGAAGATGCATAATATTGTCACAACCAACTTAAGCGTATATTAAAAGTTGAATTTTTTTCTCTGTAGAAGTTCAATAATTTCAAAATTTCTTCACAATCTTAAAGAATTTAGCTTGGCTCGGTAGTGAAAAATATCAACAATTGTTTGAAGCTAATTTCTTTCTCTTTTTCTTTGCATGCTTTATTAGTTTCTTTGAAACAATATTTGTTTCAAATAAGAAAATAATTATATAAATTAATTAGTATGTGTAGTGTATCTTAGATGACCTGTTTTATACTAAAGTTTATTTGTCTTGTAACCCGGCTATACCAAGAATATAATTTTGCCATGTAAATTATGATCAACAATATCAATAAATTCAATATGATTTACATCTTCATATATGAACAATGACTACTTAACAAAAAAAAATAGTTAGTCAAACTTAGTAAAACGAACAATGACTACTTAACAAAAAAAAAATAGTTCACCTAATTTCTTTTTGTTTTTTTTTTGCAATTCAAATAAGCACATATTCTCCTTCTTACTGTTGTCTTTGCCACTTCTCATGTGCAAAGAAAAACTCTTCGCGCAAGGGATACATCATGCCATCACTCATATATACATGCATGTTATTTGTCATTATTCTCAGTCTGTTTATTGCTCCATTTATAGGCAATATTTTATCTACTTATTTAGTTTACATATAGGTGCAATGCCATATTGCTCTTCCCTCGTGCATGGGACATAGGGTCCAAAATGTTTTTCCCAAAACATATTCTTCATTAACACATGTAATTAGAATATTAACCGTGTAATATATATGTATTGAACACATGGTGTTGGTGAAATGGGAACTGGGGTCCTTATTTCCCCTGTAAAATAATTATAAATAAAATAAATGGCATGCTTAAACCATCTTTAAAAATAAATAAGCTATCCCCAGGGCGATGTGGCTAGGGTGGGCCCTGAGACCACCTTGGTCTGTGTGAGTCCTACGTTTCTCAGCAAGAGGAGTGTAGAGACCTATAAAATATACATCTTAAGAATGTAACCTAAGGTCTGCCTCGGACCCGGCCTTCCCTGGGTTTCGGGCTCACCTTAGTCCTTGTAAGTCCTACGTTCCTGAATGTGAAGAGAGTAGAGAGCTACAAGATCTACATGTCAAGAATGAAGCCTAAGGTCTGCCTTAGACCTGGTCTTGTCCTAGGTCCCGGGCTCCCTTAGTCCTTGTAAGTCCTACATTCTTCAGTGAGAAGAGCGTAGAGACCTACAACATCTATATGTTAAGAATGTAGCCTAAGGTCTGCCTTGAACCTGGTCTTCTCCTGGGTCCCGGGCTCACTTTAGTCCTTGTAAGTCTTACATTCTTTAGTGAGATGAGCGTAGAGACCTACAAGATCTACATCTTAAGAATGCAGACTAAGGTCTGCCTCGGTCCCGGTCTTATCCCGGGTCCCGGGCTCATCTTAGTCCTTGTAAGTCCTACATTCCTAAGTAAAAGGAGCGTAGAGACATACAAGCTCTAATCTTAAGAGGGATAAACCAGGGTGCGCTTCAAACCCGACCTTGTCTTGGGTCCCGGGCTCACCTTGGTCTTTATAGGTCACACTTTCCACAAGTGGTGGAGGGTGGAGACATATGATTAAAAGATATAAACTAAGGACTGCTTCGGAACAGGCCATGTCCTGAGTCCCGGGCATGCCTTGGGTCCTGTGAGTTTTACTCTCTTCTGCAAAGAAGAGCATCGAAACATACAAGATATATATCTTATAAATCCATTCAACAAAGACATCTTCGAGAAGCTTGTCTAAGAACAGCTAAATTATATCCATAAACTGGTAACAGTAAAATTTGGTAAGCCCCTAAGAGAATTATCACATCACCAATAGTCGGGTTCCTACTATATTCGGTTAAGGAAATTAATCAGAAGTGACCGAGTTCAAGGAGGATGCGGCATGTCAAGTTATCTATTAATTAAGAATAGTTTGTTAGTTTCCTTTTATCTTTAGGAAAGTGTGTTTAGTGTCCTATAAGGACTGGTATTCCCCCATGGGTATAAATATGTACACCCGGGGTCATTGTAAACTATCGCTCGATCAATACAACTACTCTCGGCGCATCGCCACCCTTTTTACCGAGGTTTTTACTTATCATCCGGCGGAACTTGGCACCTGACACGGGGCTGCATCGGCTTTTGATCTTCGGCGAAGGGGTAAGTCCTACGTTCCGTCGGCTCTGGTGAATCTATTGGCTACATGATGTGACCATGGCTACCACGGATGCAACCATTGCTCACATCATGGATGAACAAGAAGATATCGAGATCAAGTACTCCAAGTGCTGGAATCCGAATCGGCCACCTACTACATTGCTGACTTCAAACGGCCACCGAATCTGCATACGACCTCTGTTTTCGGCCCGTGAGTACTTGATGGAAAGCTCTCGGAGCCCTCTTTCCAACGGATCCAGCCTCTTCTCTGAATTCCATCTCGTGTGGCCGGAATCACAGGAACAAGGTGCTGCGTCACCTATAATGGGCCTATGGGCTTGTAACTTCATTTGGGACCCCGGCCCATATGGGGCCCATGTGGGCTGCGCCCAAGCTGGTGGAGCACGACCTTAGGCACCCCTAGGTCGTCCTCCCACCCCTATATATAGCTAGTTACCCCTTCAGGGTTTCTCGGGTTTTGATAGATTAAAGTTTAGCCATTGCTACTTGCTTGCAGCGCGCGTGTCGGCTAGACCGTCCATCTGCTTGTTCTTCGGAACCCCAACTTATCATTTGTATTAAATTCCTATTTGCAATATCAGATTGCTTTTATCTTGTTCTTGCTTATTTCTTCGATTTGCTTGCAGGAATAGGGTTGATCTGCACTGGCAAGATCAACAACCCACGGAGAGGTGTATCGATCGCTAAGGCGCAACACAACGTCTTGTACGGTTGTAGTCGGGTCGTCAACGTGTCTCCCAAATCGTAGTTATCTCAACTCATCGAAAGATCGCGCCAACAACAGCCTTGAGTCTCGAGTGGAACTCAGGGATTCATCAGGTGGTATCAGAGCTTTCGTTGCTCGGTGAGTTTTTATCTACCCATAACCAGAAAATAGCCATACAAAAAATAATTGTATCATTTACTTAGCCATATTGTGCCATTGCATTGTTCTTTTCAGTTTTTGCTTTGTTGAATTTTGTGTTGCATCGTCACGTCGTGTTGCTGGTCTTAGCTTGTAGTTCGTTTAGAGTTTCGAGTTCTGGTCACGTTTTGTACCACAGTCGTCGCTGCCACCGTGTCTCTGTTGTTGTCGGGACCTACGAAAACGGAACCGGCTCGCTACCACGGTTCTATTTTTGTAGTTTTCAGAAGTTTTTGTCGGTTAGTTTTGGAGTTCTTGAGTTGCATCTAGAGTTTGCCGATCCTTGTGTGTGTGTGTTTTTGCCGTGCATGTGCGCATGAGGAAGAAGGAAGGAGAAGATGCGCATGAGGAAGATGGAAGGAGAATATTAGACTGGATTAGATTGCTTTCGTTTCTATTTAGGGGCCACGCAGAAAAGGAATCGGTTTCCTTCTTTTAGATTTCTCACCGAGTCACACCACCTTCCATGCAGCATTCCCCCCTTGAGTTCGACTCCCTCTCCTTTCGATTCAATCTACACCGTGCCATCCCATACACTTGGTGAATTTTTGTTTGGTGTCCGTTTCGAGATCCGTTCAGAAAAACGGAACCAGTATAAATTAAGCATTCCATTTTTGTATAATTTTTAATTTTGGTTTGGACTTTTACATTTGAGTCCCTGTAAATTTTATATTTACATTTGAGTCCCTATGACCTTACATTGAGGTCCTTGAGTCGGTTTTTGGTAAAAAAAATCAAAAAAAAAGAGAAAAAAAAGGCAGAAAGGTGCATAAAAAAAGTGAAAAAAATAAGCCGCACAAAAAAAAAGGTAGAAAAAAAAGAAAAGAAAGAAAGAATATAGAAAATATTGTTATGTTTGAGCTGAACTTCATATATCAGAGTTTCATATATCAGAGCTGTGCATGAGTTGTTCCTAGTGCTATCTTGTGGTATCGTTTGTGTCTAGGCTCGCGTCTCTAGTACGTTCTAGCCTAGGACCAGCACAGTACTTGACTTTGAACAATTATTCAACTTTGCATTATCTGAGTTGAGCATTTGCTATTCCTTTGCTACATATATAAGCCTACCCAGAGCTCCACATATTTGATTACAGCCGTACCGCAAGTGTTTGCCAAGGCATCGATACATCCAACCTCTATTGGGGTGCTTGGTTGAGTCGGTGTATGTCACCATTCCACTTGCATTGGTAAGATCTTGTAAGAGATTGGTTAAAAGCTTGAGTGTGTGTGATTTTTGAGCTGCCACTACCTAGTAGTTAATAGGAACGCGCATATTTTTGTGTATGTTTCTTGTTTTCTACTAACAATGGCAGGGATACGCAAGATAATTGGGGATAGCTGTGCTCAACATCAACATCTTTGTCGAGACATGAGGAGTGATCAACATGACCTTTATGAGGTAAGTGACGATGTTCTAGGTAAGATCAAATTTGCACTGCCTTATTTCGAGGGAAACTATGATCCTCATGCTTACATTAATTGGGAGCTAGCGGTTGATAGTGAATTTCAAAAGCATGTCTTGTCTGAGAAACAAAAGGTTATGTGTGCCTCTAGTGTTTTAGTTAAACATGCTTCTAATGATTGGAAACATCTTTGTAGGCATAACAAAATACCACAATCTTGGAAAGACCTGAAACGATATTTTAGAGATGTTTATGTTCCCATGTATTATGCTGATATTCTGCTCAACAAACTGCAATGTTTAAAACAAGATACCAAAAGTGTTACTTCATACTATCATGATATGCATGCTTGTTTATTACGTTGTGGCTTAGATGAATGTGAAGAAGCTACAGAATTGAGGTTTTTACGTGGGCTTAACAAAGAAATTCAGGACATACTTGCTTGTGAAAAGTATAGATCTCTTTCTCATTTGTTACAACTTGCTTGCAATGCTGAAAGTAAAATAGAGGAGGATATGAAAAAGAAACACGCTATGTCTTTGCCTCCAATTACTAACCATTTGCAGGAAGTGCGTAATCACGAAAAGGAGGAGAGAGACATGAAAGAGCCACCAATTCCATTGTTCACACTCAAGTTCGAGACACCTCCATCATCTAAAGAGGACATCAAAGGTAAAGTAAATGGTACTGAAATTAATCAAGGTGAGTGCGTTGTTAACGAAGTAAATTTGTCCACTTTTCATGCTAAAGTAGAGCAACCGTTAGTGGAACCAAATGCTGGAATTCCTTTGTCACAAGTTGATTTACTCGCTGTTCCTTGTGATAAAGAAGAGTTGTGTGATAATGCTTCACTTATATCCATGCCACAACTAGTGAATGAACATGCTATTTCTAGTGTTTCTTTGTGTGCTGATTTTAAGCATGCTGTTCACATTGCTAATGAAGTTGAGGAACGTAAATTGCTATCTTCTTTAAATACTTTGGGCTATGTTCAGTTTGATGATTTTTGTGAGCTCGATAATTTGAAGGAGAAATTATTTGCTAAGTCTGATTTGCCATATCCAACTAATGCTATTTTTCATATCTTTGGCAAATATAATGATAGAGGAATATATTTGGTGCATAGAGTTTTCATTTGTTCGGATTTAGAGAAACATGTTATTGCTAATCACAACTTACCGAAAGATTAGGCCAACAACAGCCTTTAGTGTCGAGAGGAACTCAGGGTTCATCAGGTGGTATCAAAGCTTCATCTGCTCAGACTTAGAACTTGCTGTACATGTGGATAAAACATGCAAGCTAGAGAAAAATGTTATTGCTAACCAAATTGTCTCGAGTTTGCCTTGTTTTGATTGGAAGAAACAGCTTGTTGTAAATGGACTACGCAAAGAGCACCATATGGAAAAACCGAGGACGGTTTTCCATGAAGAAGGGGAGGATGATGTGACCATGGCTACCACGGATGCAACCATTGCTCACATCATGGATGAACAAGAAGATATCGAGATCAAGTACTCCAAGTGCTGGAATCCGATTCGGCCACCTACTACACTGCTGACTTCAAACGGCCACCGAATCTGCATACGACCTCCGTTTTCGGCCCGTGAGTACTTGATGGAAAGCTCTTGGAGCCCTCTTTCCAACGGATCCAGCCTCTTCTCTGAATTCCATCTTGTGTGGCCGGAATCACAGGAATAAGGTGCTGCGTCACCTATAATGGACCTATGGGCTTGTAACTTCATTTGGGACCCCGGCCCATGTGGGGCCCATGTGGGGTGTGCCCCAAGCTGGTGGAGCACGACCCTAGGCACCCCTAGGTCATCCTCCCACCCCTATATATAGCTAGTTACCCCTTCAGGGTTTCTCGGGTTTTGATAGATTAAAGTTTAGCCATTGCTACTTGCTTGCAGCGCGCGTGTCGGCTAGACCGTCCATCTGCTTGTTCTTCGGAACCCCAACTTATCATTTGTATTAAATTCCTATTTGCAATATCAGATTGCTTTTATCTTGTTCTTGCTTGTTTCTTCGATTTGCTTGCAGGAATAGGGTTGATCTGCACTGGCAAGATCAACAACCCACGGAGAGGTGTATCGATCGCTAAGGTGCAACACAACGTCTCGTACGGTTGTAGTCGGGTCGTCAACGTGTCTTCCAAATTGTAGTTATCTCAACTCACCGAAAGATCGGGCCAACAACAGCCTTGAGTCTCGAGTGGAACTCAGGGATTCATCACTACATTGGTGTTATTTAAGGCTGCATCGCTTCGATCTCTTGGATCGCTCTGGTTTGGTTGATATATTTGCCTACCTGATATCTCAATTCTATCTCTGGTTGTATTGTGTTTAGAGACGCATCGGTTTAGTTGGGACTGTCTCGGTTAGGTCTGATATTCTGTCTTAGCCGATATATCTCTACAATCACAATGCTGTTATAAATAGATTTGTTTTATCCATCACATTAGACAGATCTATCGGCTCATTGAATATTAGATTATCATATATAATCTCGTGCTGCATCGGTTAGGTCCGACCTGCTAGATTGTTGTTGATACGATAAGTTTTGTTAAGCTAATAGGTTCGTGCTAATGTTTTATCGGGGTGCTAGCCGATAAGTAATCTAGACGTTGCATCAGCTTATAAGGATCGCATATATATATATATATATATATATATATATATATATATAGTAGCTCTATTATACACCCCTCCCTTAGAATAACTATTCTACACCCCCCTCCCACCTCCCATCCGTCCCCACCTCCCTTCCGCGGCCTCTCTCCCTCCCGTCGCTCCCTCCCGCGCCCCCTCTCCCTCCCGCCCTGCCGTCCCTCCTTCTTCTCTCTTTTTTCGCTCATCCTCTCTCCCTCCCCTCCTGCGCCCCCTCTCTCCCTCCCGCCCCTCGCGCCCCTCTCCCTCCCAATCGCTCTTCCTCTCTCCCTCCCGTCCCTCCTTCTTCGCTCTTCCTCTCTCCCTCCCGTCGCTCCTCTTTTCTTCTTCTCTCCCTCCTTCTTCTCTCTTTTTTAGAAAAATTAAAAATAAATTGGTGAATTCAAGACTTGAACCCATGATCTCATGGTTCATGGCGAGCACTTCTAACCAAATCACCATATGATGATTTGTGAACAAATCAGTTATGTACCTGTAACAATCATACCTTGTTACTATGATTCGATAGTAACATTATCCCATAAGGGTAGTAACATCATATGTTACTGCAAAAATGTATAGGTTGTTACTGTAAACTTTATAGGTTGTTACACTTTTGGCAGTAACAATATGACGAAATTTGCAGTAACAGAGAACATGCATAGTAATAGTGGCTCTATAGTAGTAATGTTTTTTTTAGATCTAGAGTATTTTAAATCTCAATCTTTAGAGTACTAACGTACACGTCATGTCTTATTTTTCTAACCCATTTGCATCATGGCGTTCGTAAAAAAAAGAGATTAACGAAACTAGAACCATCATAACTATTTTTTAACGTTGTTACTGTGAAAAGCAAAGGTGTTACTGCATATTGGCCATCGTGTTACTACGCTGTTCCAGTGAAACAAGGACTAAAAAAGAGGTAAATCTCAATCTTTAGAGAGCAATATCTCTCACATCATATCTTGTATTTCCAATCCGTTTGCACCATGAAGTTCATAAAAAAACGCTTAACGAAACAAGATCCATCATGGCTACTTTTTGACGTTGTTACTACAATAATGTTGTGTTGTTACTGCACAATGACCGTCCTGTTACTGCACGATTCCTGCAAGACGAGATCAGCAAAGTGGTGGGCAGGGGAGGGAGTGGTGGGCGGGTTTGACCAGCGGGAGGACGCTTTGACCGAGGTGGGAGAGGGGTTTTGGGCCCTAGGGAGGGTAGGGAAGGTGGGTTTGACCTATGGGAGAGGGGGGGTGTAGAATAGATTCACTATATATATATATATATATATATATATATATAACTAATATAAATATTCGTATTTTTTCGGTCGTCACATCTAATTTTCGTCCGTTTTTTGTCCATACACAATCCGATTCGGTTAGCAATAGCCATGGAAAAAAATTGCAAAAAAATAAAAAAAAAAGGGCGGCCGCCGACTCCTGCCTCCACGCCGTCCGGGCCGCCGCCCCTCCCGCTCTGCCGGGACCACCGCCGCCACACCTCCCCTCCCCTGATCTAGCGGAGGGGAGGGCGTCTCCAGCCCTCCCGCCGCCGCCACACAGAGAGAAAGGGGAAGAAGTGGAGAGAGTGGGGAGGGGACGTCGCGCTGTGGGGAGGGTGCACCACTGCTGCTGCTCGGTGCGGGGGAGGCGCCGCCGCCGCCGCTGGTGGAGAGGAGGGCGCCGCCGCTCGGTGTGGGGAAGGCGGCGCCATCGCCACACCCTGCCGTCGCCGCCCCGTGCCGGCGAGAAGGGAGGGACAACGTCGGTGGTGGGAGAGACGGCGCCGGTGGCGGGGGAGTCGGCCAGCTGGGGGGAGGGGGAGAGGCGTCGGTGGGGAGAGGGAGAGGGGGAGGAGGAGGCGGCCGGCTCGGCTCGGCTGGGGGAAGGGTGACGGGGAGGGTTAGGGTTAGGGTTAGGTTAGGTTTTCATCAATTTTAAACTGATCAGAGCCGTCCATCAAAACAAACGGTTGAGATTGATCGAGGGTTTGGGCCGCACCACTTGGGCCGCACGTGGGCCGGCGGTCCAGTAAGTGAGAGGAGTATTAAGTAGACTTTGCTCTCTTGCGGGCTGAAAAAGGCCTATAGAGAAAAAATGATTTTTATTTAGTTTTTGATTTCAATAAATACTAAAATGATATTTGTATTATCAAAATTAGCAATTAAGTTATGTAAATTCCAAGAAAATTTCAATGGGTGTATGTCACGACCGGAAATAACCCAACGGGCGTTCCTTACGTGCGTGTATTATTCCTTGTCCCAGGAGGCAAAGTACACCAGAAGTTGATACAATTCAGAGTTTAATAAGCGGAAGCGTAAATAGTTAATTATTACATGGGCAGCGACGGCCCAGCACACTCAAAGACAACGAAAAACAGCGGAAGACTAAGGCGACGACCACAGGCGCTTGACGGCAGGCACGAGCTAGACACCAAAGCCTTCATCATCCAGGGGCTCCTCTTCTGGGTTTGGGAAAAATTGAGCAAGACTGAGTACAACCACCGTACTCAACAAGACACACCCACAAGTGCAGCATAAATGCAAAGGAGTACAATGGAGTTATAGTATAGGGGTTAGGTTTTGCAATAAACAGCATTTAAAAGACCCTTAGTTGCTCAAAGCTAAATTTAAAACACGATCCTAGAACTATTTAATATTATTAAACAAGGCCGTGAACCCACACGAACCTGCTTTAACCCAAGGCCTATGATGATTCAGACCGAACTGGCAACCCGACCTTGGGTCCCAGCTCGTCCCAAGCCAACCCAGACCAACCATTCCACATTTTAGTTATTAAGCAGGTTTTAAGAATTAAAAACACTAACTTGGGTACATTGCTAGGCTTGCCCATAACCGAGAGCGCGGCTATTCGAATAGGTTTTACTCTGATCAGAGGTGTACATCTTTACCCACAAGACACGTCTTCCTCACGTGCAACCACGTGCCACATACCACCACGGCATATGGACGGAAGACATGACATAGTTTCCAACCCATCCTAGACATAGACAAGAGTACCGACCCAACCCACCTACGGCCGGAACCCCTGGACAGGCAGGCAGAATTGAGCCCCTAGCAGCAGGACACCCACCCTGTGCTATGACATCTCGACTACCGGGCCACAGCCTGTGTAGCCTTCATTTGTCCTAGAGATGTCCATCGACCCCCGGCTTCGTCCATCTCCATCCGTGTACTTTTGTTTATAACCAGACTGAGCCACAAACTAAGCCTTACCCACTAGACATGTGGAAGTACGGTAGTGCTTTGCAACAGAGGCCCGAAGACCGGTCCTTATGTGGCCGAGGTGCTACTATCAAAACCATGCACCCCGAGCCCAGCCTAAAACCATTTTGGGGGTTTTGAATAGAGGGGGAGGTGTGCATCCAATTCCACAATAATCCAACCATTCCATTATGTCCAGGTGATATGAATATTCCCAAAGTCTAGAGTTATAAAACCACCTAATGTTGCCTAATTAATCAGCGAAGCATCTACCTAAATTCTTACTAGTGGAACCATGAATAGAGTGCCCACTAGTTGGGGTTTTGTTTATTCTAGGGTGAACAAGGTAATAATAACAATAACAACAATAATAAGGTCATAACAAAGGTAAATAGGCATGGCTAAATAAAACAGTGATAACGCGGGAATTTAAATAAAGCGATAATGCAATAATTTAAATCAAAGTAATTTCACAAAGTGGGATCCAATATGTTCAAAGAATGATGTGACTTGCCTTGCTCGCTTTCCCAAACGTCGGCTTCAACCTCCACGAAGAGCGGATCTTCCGAAGCTGCAGCGTCTACACGACCAACGGAAAAGAAAAGGGCTTTTACTCTAATAAACTCCATATAACAAGCAGAAACAAAGCACAAAAATGGGTTCTTGACTTCTTAAGGAAAAATTAGAGACTTGAACGGTCCAATTCCGAGTTCAAATGGCCAAGTTATGGCCATTTGAAGTTTATATGCTCTTTAAATGAATATTTACGAATTTCTTCATTTAAATTTTAATTTAAAAATATATTTATTGCGTCAGCCGGGAGAGAGGGCGCGCGGACCGGGTCCACGGGAGTGGGACCCACGCGGCAGCCTCACGGTCCACGGTGGACCGGGTGCACCCGGCTCACACCGGCCGGCGCCGTGAGCCCCACGCGTCAGCCGCTAGGCGCGCCCGGAGGCGGCCACGTCGGCGCGGCCGGCGGGAGGCGGCGCGCCCGCGCCCCTATGGTCGCCGGCGGCGGCCATAGGCACGGCGGAGCGGCGGCCGGGAGAGGGGAGGGAAAGGGGGAAACGAAGCGGCGGTCCATGGCTCACCCCGGGTCGATGGCGACGACGGAAACGGCGACCGGAGCGGAGGAAGGCGGCGGCGCGGCTCGGGTGGACGGGGTCGACGGCGCTCCGGCGGTCGGCGAGCGAAACGGAGGGGTGGACGAGGTCGGCGAGGATGCGGCGAAGCCGAAGGAGGCGGCGCCGAGGTGGGAGGTGGTCCGGGGCAACGACGGCGGCGGACCGGAGCTCGGCGGCGACGGCGGAGAGAGAGAGCGACGGCGCGAGCTCGATTCCGGCGAGGAGAGAGGGCGGTGAGTGGCGGAAACGGTAATGGGGAGCTCGGGGAGGGTTTATATAGGGTTGGGAGTGAGAGAGGGCGGCCGGAGGAGGGGGAAATGGGCGCGGGAGACCTGGCCGCCTTTAATGGCGCCGGCGAGGTTAGGGGAGAGGTTTCCAAACGAATCCGAGGGAGAGAGGGAGGGAAAAATGGGGGACAAGGGGGAGGGGATCCCGGGGAATAATCCCCCCCCACTTTAATGCACGCGGGGACGGCGGGATACGGCGGAATCGGCGGCGGCGGCGGCGCTTGGCGCGGGCGGGGCGGCGGGAGCGGCGGGAGGAAGGGGATGACGGGTGGGCCCCACCCGTCAGCGAGGGTGGCGGGCAGGCCCGCCTGTCAGCGGCGCGCGCGCTGGGAGGGCCGAGTGGGCCGCGGGGAGGAGGAGGGAGAGGGAGGGAGCTGGGCCGAGCCGGCCCATTAGTGGGGAGAGGATGATTTTTAGGGTTTTTCTTTTTATAAAACCTTTTAACTTTGTTTATTTCTTAATAATTATTATTTGTGCTCTGAAAATTCCACTAAAATTTATTTACACATTTTAGGCTTTTAGGAAATATACAAAAATCCTCCAAGCCCTATTTGACTTTTAACTTTGCACATTTTAATTTTTGAAGGCTTTCACAAGCATTTTAATTATTCTAGGCATAATTTAGAGGATGTATTTTAGGGTCGATTTGGGACGCGACAGTGTAATTGATATAGAAAATTTAATAAAAGTTAAATCCAACCATAACATTTTATTTCTTACACTTACTTTACTATAAATTAATTTAATTATATACCCACCTACTTAAAAAATACCTAAATATTAGAATTTAATTAGAATTTAATATGTTTTAATTCGATTTTATCTGTTTTTTCTTTTTTTGCAACGCAATACTACTTTTGCTATAATTTAAAAGAGTGTAATTAATATTGCATAAAATTTTATATTTCATTAAATTAAATTACAGTTCATTTTCTTCATATAAATAGTTCAAATCAAATTTTAGTCACCATATTATTACCCCGGTGCAACGCACGGGCATTTTCATATATATATATATATATATATATATATATATATATATATATATATATATATATGAACGTGCAAAGGCGCAACCTTTAGACCGGTTGGGGAGTTGGGTGTGCTCCACGGGCTATTGTGAAGCAGTCCCCTCCGCCATAAATGAAACAGGTTTATGGGGAGCCGCGGCTAGTATGGAGCCGAAAGGACGTGGACAAGACACTAGCGCTGAATCATTAGCACTGCTAGCGCTTTGGACGCGTGTCATACATGCCCCGCGCCACCTGGTTAGGCTAAACGTTTCAAGTAGTCCGGTGTCACGCCCAGAAATTCGGCAACCCGAATTTCAAGTTGAATGTGTATTAAAATCTCTATCTAGGTTTCAAGTTGAATGTGTATGGAAATCTCTGTCCAGGACCAGCCAGAGTACACAAAGACAAATTGATACACAGATCCACGTCTTACAAAACTAATAAAATAAGACTTACAAACGCAGTGGAAACAAATAAGCTAAACTTAATCTTCACGATCCAAAGTGTAGCATCTTCCATAATCCACAGGCATCCTCAACGTCCGGAACAGGCCTAATCCTCAAAGAGCTCGCCAACTGAACCAATCTCTGCTTCTGGGGTTGGGGAAAAATAAAGCAAGACTAAGTATCAACCATCGTACTTAGCAAGTTATACCAAGGGGGAGGTATGATGCAAGGGTATTCAAAGGAATGGTTCATAGGATATTTGTAGTAAAAGCAGCATTTATAAATCATAATTTGAAAGAAGTAAAAACAAAATATGTAATTAAGTAGTATTAAACTCATCACTATCCAACGCTAAATCCATGTTGCAACAGGCCCAACCAAAACCATCTGAACTACACCAGTTCTATAAGTCAAATTAATAAGGTGAGACTAGTCACGGTGAGCTGGTTGACTGCCCAATCACCGCGTGCATGGCTATCCGAATAGTTTTACTTTGATCAGAGGTGTACAACTTTACCCACAAGACACAATTCACCGGCATGTGACTGTGCCTAGGCAGACACGTCACCATGTCGAGTGATTGTGACAAGACCCTTCGCATAACTCCCCCTAACCACCCACACCCACTTCAGGTTTCGCCCCCTCCTTTATATCCAAGTTGGGCAGCCCCGTCTTGCACCTTGATTAATCCGAAAGCAGCATAGACCAAAATCCAGGTCCATCCATACTCCATCACGCCTACCGTTGCATTGGTACGTCAGAAAGGGAAAAGTTATACTACAAGTCCAGTGGTTGCCCATTCTTGCTTGTGGTAAGTACGTGTATATCTTCTAGGGACTCCCGAGAACTGGTCCTTAATTGTTATGGGCACCACTTCCAAACAATCATGCATGTACCCATGACCCTTCAATAAAACATATTTTAATTAATTAATTATATACCAAGGTGGTATAACATTATCATGATAATTAAGGACTAAATTATAGTGAATCCCCATTGTGAGCTAATTGATCTAAGCATGGCTAAGCATTCCTAAACCAATCATCTAGTCAAATTAATATTCCAGGCTATAAATGAATCAAGGTATTCAAAAGGCTGACTACGGGTAAATTCCATCCCACATGACATTCTAGAACAATGCAATTTTGAGAGTAAAGCAGGGGATTTTGTAAAATAGGCTCAATATGATCAATGATGTATGTATGACTTGCCTTGCTCTTGAGTTGACTGAACCTCGGCAACCACTTCAAAATAAACTGGATCACCGGAACTGACAGAATCTAAACGACAAATAAAGCACACAAGAAATACAAGCAATAAGGCTACTGAAACAGTAAAAGAAACCAATTTTAATGGGTTCTATACATTTTAAGGATTCACTGCAATTTGAATGGGTTAAAATGGAGCTTGGATTATTTAGATATAAATTTTAGAAGATGCTCTGTGTTATTACTATTAACAGAAAAACCTTAATCATTTGACAAGGACTAATGCACAAAAGGAAAATAAGGTCAAAGGATAGATTGACATGCAAGCGAGCCTCACAAGATACCGACTCAACGAGTCAATTCTACGTTACACGGGATCACCCAAATGATTAGCCGAAACCGGCGAACGGAACCGGCAGCACTAAACGGCTCCAAACTAAAGGACAACTCAACTCGGACGAACGAACGAAGCACGGGGGACACCTCGTTCGAACGAACAAGCGAACGACTCAACAACGGCTGTGGCTAAACTGGTGGGCTAGACACGATTCACGGCAAAGCCCGGGTACAGCAAACAATAGGCCGGTAGGTATTTAGGGATGCACCTACGGTTTTGCGACTCGGCTACCGAGCTACGGAGAGCAAACAAACCACGACGACGATGATGCGGGATAGCGGCAACATTGCACGGTCTGGGGCTGTGGCTAGGCAGCGACGGCACGGCACGGATTAGCAGCGGCATGGCTGTGGCAATGACTCGGCAAGACGCGGCAGCGGCAGGGGCTCAACAACGACTTAGCAAGACGGCTACCGAGTGGTAGCAATGGCACGGCTGAGCCAACAACGTGGCAGCGACGGCAATGCAGCAGCAGCGGCGGCAAAGTGACACGGCACAGCAGCGATGGCACGGCATGGCACGGCATGGCAGCAAGCGGTTCAGCAGCTGCGGAAGCGGCAGCGGCAGGCGCAGCTGCAGCGAGGCACAGCAGCGGCAGAGCGGCGACAACGTGACGGCAAGGCGGCGGCGATGCGACGCACGGCAGCGGCGCGGCGGCTGCGGCAGCAGTAGCGCAACAGCGACGGCGGGAGCAGCGGCTATGGTGCAGCGGCGAGGCGTCTAAGCGGCAAGCAGCAGCACGCGGCTAGGGTTAGGGCGACGGCACAACCGGTAGCGATGAGGGTATAAATGAATGAATTAACTTCTAAAAAGATAAACGTTTTTTTTAGAAAAGTATTCCAAGATTCTTTTAAATCACTATTTAAGAACTTGGAAAGCATGCAAATGAAAATCCAAAATATGAAATTGGGAAAGAAAAACATAGCCTTAAACGTGCCCTTATAACACCTTTGTCCGAGTAAGAGTTCTACTTATATTAGTTAATATTATGGTCACATTTTTAACATAATGATTTCTTTCACCTAGCTACGTGAACAAATAGTACAAATTCTAAATACGACATAACACAATACATCATAATTATTATATAATCAAATTCTTTGGTTTAGCTTAAACAGAGCTAAGTGATGGAAAAACTCAACCCACGGTGCCTAAATTTTCTCTCCCTACATCACACCTTTAATTTGTTTTCATGTTATTAACAAAATTAATCATTATCCATATATGATTTGCTATGTGGCAAAGCAGTAGCGCTACAACGATCATGATCACCTTAGCTACCTCAAATATGATGCTTCGTCATGCGTGTGGAAGGCAATGGTTTAGACATGCATTGTTTAGTGTGCCAAAACGAGAATTTCAAATGCTTTAGTTATTAACAAAAGATAGATTTGATGATATGAATAATGGGTCCACCGATTCATGTGTAAGCGTAAATTAGTTAATACAGATTTTAAACTGCTAATTTAATGGGTACACAATATAATGGATATAATGGTGTAAACTTTATTTTGAAACAATGCATTATTTGAAAGTAATATTCCAAAGTAATAAAAGATAGATCCAATGATTTAAATAATGGGTCCACCGATTTAGGAAGTGTAAATTAGTTAATATAGATGTTAATTGTTAATTTAATAGGTACACAATATAATGGTGTAAACTTTATTGAAAAATAGTGCATTATTTGAAAATAATAGTACAAAGTAGTACATCGGTTTAAGTGGAAATTATCTTAGGTTATTAAGTTAAAGGGTAAAAGTATAATGGTGTAAATTTTATTTTAAAACATTGTAGAGCTAATTTAGTTACCTTTGTTTAAAAGTATAATGGTGTATATTTTTATTTGTAAAATTATAATTATTTAAAATTTTAATATCAATTGTATACATGGAAAAAGAGAAAGGCAACAAAAGAGGACGGTGAGGGAAGCGTACTGTATACCTACTCATGCCGTGGCAGGTGAGGTGAGAGAGGTGGGACCATAGTATTTAGTTTGGTTTAAGATCAATCTAGTGGTTTATGATATTGGATCCACTGATTTAAGTGAAAATTAAGAATTATATGTTTTCTGTTTTCATAAAGAATTATCGGATCTTTTCTAATTTATTAGAATGACACATGGTAGGTTGAGAGTTTCTTTAAGGATTTTGATAGACTTTTAGTATATAATAAATGAGGAAAAGGAAATAATATTTACATCAGAGAATCTATTCTATGCCACTTAGTTTATCACCGTTCAACGATTTGCCACTGACATTATCTTTTTCTACAGTATACCGATGACTTTATCAATTGTTCTACAATATACCATTGGGATGTGCTTCTTTTTAAAATACCCAAAATACCTTAGAGACATACATGGTTAACAATTAATTTATCTCATTAGAAAGTTTAAAAAAATGAAATTTTTTATATGGCCTCCTTACACAACTGAGAAGTATGTACATAAGTTTCAATTTGTTTTTGGTATTTTTGTTTTTTAGAAAACAAATTGTGTGATATATCATAGAGAAATAGCTTACACAAAAGACAATAGCAAAAAATATCTTATGTTGCATATGAAAGATAATTTACATTAAATATTTTATATAGCATATAACAAATAAGTTTTTTAAAAAATAGAAATGAAAAAAATGAAACTTATATACAAACTTTTATACTGTGTAAGGAGGCCACATAAAAGTTTTCATTTTTTTTGAAGTTTCTAACAATATAAATCAACTGATAACCTTATATGTCCATAAGGGTATTTTAGTTATTATTGAAAAATAAGCCCAACCCAGTGGTGTATCGTAGAACAATTGATAAAGTCGCTGGTATATTATAGAAAGAGAAAAAGTTAGAGATAATTGTTGAACTATGACAACTCAATGGTACATAATAGATTCTCTCTATTTACATCAGTCCTCCGCCAAGCTACCTTGATTAAGTAGTGTCCAAGTGGAAAATTGAATGATCGTAATATGCACACTTTGTGCCCAAACGGATTATTCTCTATGCTTCGACAAATACATTTCCTTTTTATAAAAAAAATCTTCTACTATATTGATTAGACCTAATTGTTAAGTTTATTTTTAAAATATTGAATTTATTCATATAATTAAATTGATAGGTAGCTCAAAAATCTAAATCAACCGGTTTAAACAGATTATTTTATTATAGGTATTAATTAAATATTTTAAAAATTAAACTTTAAACAAGTAATCTAAGTAATACTACCTCTATGTTTCATGTTATACAACGCTTAAAAACATAACGAGATTTTCATTTCAACACATAACAAATATACTATCAAAATATTTTTAATAATATATTTAATGAAACTAGTCTGGCGGTGTAAATGTTACTAAACTTTTATATAAATTTGAAAAATTATTAGAAAAAAAACCAAAATGACTTAAATATAAAATGAAACAAATGGAGCATAATATAGTATTTAAAAGAATGTATTCCCTAAATCATAAAATAAATAATCCGTTTAAACAATCCAATAAACAATCCTATATAATTTATATAGTTCATCTCCACTATGTGTATCTCTCTTCTCTCATTAAGCTTTATCAACCTAATTATTTCTAGCCTCTGAATGATAGATATATGGTTCAAATTATCTCTTATTTATTCTCTTATAAAACCATACAATCTCAATTAATTTTAGGCTCAAGATTCATAAGTATCAATTTGTTTTAGTTTTAACAAGCATATTGCATCATATTTGTACATACTATGCAACTTAAATTTCCGTAGCAATGTGGTGGTGGGATATGGTCTTTCATCTAGTTGTACGAATGAATTTTTCTTTCAGTGATAGACGATGTACCCGTCAACAGCAAGACGCCCGCGATGACTTCGTCAATCTGATATGTCGACATAGTCTTTCGAAAATGCTAATAGGGGTAGAGGTGTGTGTGCATAGCGATAAGTGTGCGTGTTTTATAAGCGTATGTGTTTGCACTGTGTTTAGAAAAAAAATGAGTTAGTGCCGCAGACTTTTAGCCAATCGTTGCGAAATCGGCCCAAGCCAACTTATGCTTCGCCATCTCAACTTGTTTCCCTGACCCTTTATTCTAATCGTTGCCCAAGTCTCCTTCAGACTGATGAAGGAGACTTGGGCAACGAGGTACAGGTGACTGAAGGAGACTTGGCGAAGCACAGGTTGATGATGGTGTATTTTGTTAATGATAAGGCTGTGAATGACGTGATACATTAATATCAGTTTTGTAGAATACTAGTACTAACGTACGGCACGAAGAGGAATGGAGGCATTAATAATTGCATCGCCGTGTCGAAACCGGTTTTGGATCGTCTGCCTAGCTTCGTCCCGTGATGGTACGATACAATGATGGTCCTCGCCGCCGACGGTGGCGGTGACTATCCGAAGCTCGTCTGCCACCACCAGCCGCCATGGCTTCCCCGGCAACGCTGCCACCGCCTTGGGCCTCGTCTTGAAGCTTTGGAATTCCATCTTCCTTGCTAGAAACAAGATGTATCAATCGGCAGTAATGCTTGCTGCCTCGAATTTGTAACACGATTACGATGAGCAGAGCAAATCATGCATTTGATTCGACCATTCAGCAAGCAAAGCATGCATTAATTCTATCAGGCAATTCAAAAGTTTACCATTACTAAGGCCCTATTTTTTTCAGCTTGAGATTATTATAATCCAGATTAATAGGAGTAAGCTGAAAGAAACAGACAACTTATTGAAATAGCTTATTATAATCTGGAGCCTAGCTTATTATAATCTGATAAGCACATTTAGGTGAGCTTTTTCTAGATTATTGGGTGAAAAATCACCCACCATGCCACCCCACTCCCTCTTTAGACTTGCAAACCCAATAATCTAGGCTCTAATAATCTAGAAAAAAACAACTAACCGCTTATTCTACTACAGATTATAACAATCTAGTTTATAGTAATCTGACTCAATAATCTAGATTATAATAATCCCAAGCTGAAAGAAATAGGGCCTAAGTACGATGGACTGTCAAGCCACATCGCAAATCAAATGAGATTGTGAACAGAGTTGACAAGAACAAAAGCAACACCCTGGAATACAATCTCCATAGCTACTTCAGTGCCTTCTAACCGTTGAAGAATCTCTACTATTATAAAAATTAAAGATGTTTCTACTGATTTTCGTATATCATCCATGTATGAGTCGGTTTTTAAGTTTGTTCGCTTTTGAAAATACATAAGAAGTCATATAAGAAATCATTTTAAAAAAAAACTGCATGCTCACTTAGATTAGAGTCAGATTCCTAATTGTTTCAAAAAAAATTTGCCAAGACATAGGAAAAAAAAATAGGATATGAGCATCATTCCCACAAGGATCCGAAGGATATCAATAATATCTCAAAATAAAATTCTCATATACTTTTTAGATAAAAAAATCTAACAATAATACGATTAAAATAGCCTTCACCCATTGCAACACATGGCCATGTTTTCTAGTTGAAATAAAAAATTAAACTTAGCAAAATCTATGCTTGGCCCCTGCGAAATTGAAGAACAGCCGAAACAAAGGAGCTTGGGACCCAACTGCGGCTGGTTGCAGACAGACTATAAGTGTCTGCGTCTGCAAAAAATCGAGTCCCCATTTTCGCATATGCCTCCTCGTACACAAAAATCTATTTTTTTACACGACACTCTTAAGCAGCCACATGGGAAAATATGGCTATTTTTTTCAGACGGGCCTCTCAAGGTCCGCTTAGAAGTCCAAGTAGCATCCTCTTCCCTCTCAACGTATTCAAAAAAAAAAAATTGAAACCTTATCTCTGAGTTTCTCTTTCCCTCATCTTCTTCTCACTTCCTCCCCTCCTTAGATTCTCACCTCCTCTCTCTCTCTCCCTCGCGGCAACAGGAGTGGCCAGCGACATATCCCGCGGCGATGACGACGGCGACAATGGGGGTGGCGGGCGACAACGGCGACAGCGGCCAGCTTGCACCGTCGCCGACAGGGAGGCGCGCGGCCGGGAGGGGGCGGGCAACGACCGAGAGTTGACCTAGGCGATGGCCGGGAATAGGCAGAGGTAGCTCGGCGCGACTTTGAGTGACAGCCAGGAGAGGGTGGTGGCGGCGGCTCGGTGTGACCTCAGGCGGTGCCACAGCTACCACCAAGGCGACAACCGGGAGTGGCACCATCCACATCCCCCACCTTGCGCCGCGGACGATGATGAGGAGGAGGAAGCGGCTTGAAGGAGGAGGCGGCTCGATCCGCCACCGCCAACGCTGTTGCCGCCGTGAGGGCCAGATCTGTGCCAACAGCGCCACTGGGATACTAGGGTTTCTTTTTTTTGAGTTTTTTATTTATTTTGTTTTTTATTTTTACGTGCAGACGACGTAAGCACCCGTACACGAAAATTGGATTTTCTCATGTGGGTGCATCACCCGCCCATAAAAATCACGACTTTTGCCGACGCTTTAGGGCATATGTTGTGTTTCGTCCACACGCGAAAATCTTTTTCAGCTATATATATATATGGAAAAACCGTTTCCGTAGTAGTGTGGCAGCACGCGAGCACCTACCGGCAGATGATGAGCTCCGGGCTAGCCGCGGCCGGCACCGGCGACAACGATACAAAAGGCAAAGAAGATTAGAGCAACTCACGAGCTAGGTTGTTTTATCGACTTTCGATTTCGATCGAAGCCAAAGGTACGCTACCAATTTTGGACTTTTATTTTAAAATTTAAAATTACACTTATCGTCAGAAATTCTTGATTAACTTGACTGTTTTGCTACCAATTAATCCTGATGGCTAATGTTAACAATGTTGTGATATGTCGATTTCGGTTAACATTTCCACTTGAGACAGTAAAGCTCATTCAGTGTCGCTTCTGTGTGTTCATAGCTTGTGCCGTGTTAAGGGGTTCTAAATCTATACTTTTTATAAAGTTAAAACCCACTAAGCATAAAGCTCAACATGTAACCATACCGCCTCATCATCCACTAATCTCAACATGCAAACATGTCACTTCATCATCCACTAGTAATAACTACTTATCAAATAGCTCGTGCAAACATGCAATATCATCTATAATTTATTTAATTCTACAAATCAAAATGCAAATAGATCCAATCATCACCTCTCTCATCATTTCCATAATATTTCAACAAATATATACATCCTTTTTTATAATACTTAACATACATTCATCATATATTCCGTATCAAAGCGAAGATATTATTTAGTTTGTTCCATGTTTACTACTAATAAATCCTAGCTTTTCATTTTTTTTCCTTTCTTCCGCTTCTTGCGATATAAATCTTGGCTAACAATATAAATTTCATCTATAATTCTTTACAAAGTCTATTAAATTTATTTCTCTTCAAATATGGCTTAACAAATCAGTTTTATTTGTTGTTAATAATTAACATCATACTTACTCCTTGCTTGATTGTCGATATATATACACACACACTATATATGGCGCTATTGGTGCTACGTATTAAACAACACCTGATACAGCCCCCAACCCCACCCACACACGATCCCCACCATGCCCCCACCAGGTCCATAGTATGCAGTTAATATTTAACTCACCGACGACCAATCTCAATCCCACCCCTGCGCCCCCTCCCCCCACTCCCATAATCCGAGTAAAATTTTTACTTGATGTTATTCAATGTGTGTGTTGTGATTCAACGGTGGTTGCACATTGAACATTTTTTAACTCAACTATACAATGAATTGTTAAATACGAAGCCAGTTATTTTTTAACTGTTAGCGAGATAGCCAATGTGTGTCCTGTGATCCAACAGTGTTTGAACATTGAGTTATTTTTTAACTCGACGTACTAACTTTATCTGGTATATATATTACGGATTCCCATCGTAGAAACCGTCCACCCACTCTTTCCTCTCCCTCTCCACATTTTACGGATCAGCGACGGCTTGTGGTTCCTCCGTGAGAGAAGAGGAACGGCGACGACAATTAGGGGATGAGGAGTGGCGGCGAGGCAGTTCCGGTGACGTCTTGGCGTCGAGGACGAGCGGCGGCGGTGGCGGCGGCGGTTTAGGGACGAGAAGAACTGGCGTCGAGGAGGAGCTGCGGTGGTGGTTCAGGGATGATGAGTGACGAGGCGGATCCGACACGGCATCGGCTGCGGGCACGGTGGCGATGGGCGACTGCGGGCGCGGCGTTGGCGGGCGGGAGGCGCGACGGCTCCACCTCTATCGCCGTGCGGCAGCGGGCGCGACGCCAGCGAATCCAGCTCGGCACGGTTGTGGGCGCGGCAACACCTGGCGAATGCGAGCTGGAGGCGCGGCGGCTCCACCTCCATCGCTGATTGGCGGCGGGCACGATGTTGGTGGATCCGGCACGGCAAGGCTGCGGGAGTGGTAGTATATATGTATGCCATCGAAGGAACGTTGAATGCTATAGGGGCGGTAGTATCTACATCCCATCTGATGATGAAATTTATCCCAACGGAAGCAAGAGTGGGAGTAGAGTCCAGTCACCATAAAATGGCGAGGTTATGTTATTTGATGTCTCTGAAGGGGAAGAAGGGGCTTGTGGCAGCAATTGAGAAGGAAGAGGTGATATAAGAGGATCCATGGGACGAACCGAGAGAAGGCGAAAAGGTAAACCGTTAGACCCCCGAAGCCAAGCAGAAGGAAAAGAAAATGAGTGAGCCGACTGAAGAAGTGGAAAAGTGGGAGGTGCTTCCGGGAAAATTCGTAAACATCAATTGCGGGTAGAAGAAGGGAAAGGGAGATGAGTGTGAGGGAGCCCTTTTGACCATTATTAATGAATTTTTCCATTAGACTTAGCTCTTGAAAAAAGTAATGGAACATGCAGATGGGCAGCAACTCTTCTTTTATATATATATATATATATGTATATATATATATATATATATTAGAAATTAATTAGTAATTCCCGCAGCAAAGCGCGGAGAATTACCTATTTGTATATATGTGAGTGAAGGCACGTTGAACAAGAGTTACTGCAAAGTAAACCTGTCATAAGAATATATTTTTTCCTTGGTTGTTTGAGCATGGGACCGACAGGTCATACTAGATATACTGCCTAACATAAGCGAGACATACAAACATGCCACCTCATCATCCACTAAGCTCAACATGCAAATATGTCACCTCATAATCCACTAGCAATAACTACTTATCAAATAGCTCATGCAAACATGCAATACCATCTATATTTTATTTATTTCTACGAATCAAAATGCAAATAGATCCAATCATCACCTCTCTCATCATTTCCATAATATTTCAACAAATATATACATCATTTTTACAATACTTAACATACATTCATCACATATTCCGTATCAAAGCGAAGATATTATATAGTATGTTTCATGTTTACTACTAATAAATCCTAGCTGTTCATTTCTTTTTTTTCATATCTTCCGCTTCTTGCGATATAAATATTGGCCAACAACATAAATTTCATCTATAATTCTCTATAAAATCTATTAAATTTATTTCTCTTCAAATATGGCTTGACAAATAAGTTTTTTTTGTTGTTGTTAATAATTAACATCATATTTACTACTTGCTCGATTGTATATATATATATATATATATATATATATATATATATATATATATATATATATATATATATATATGAGAAATTAATTAGTAATTCCCGCAGCAAAGCGTGGGGAATTACCTGGTTGTATATATGAGTGAAGACACGTTGAACAAGAGTTACTGCAAACCTGTCGTAAGAATATATTTTTCCCTAGGTTGTTTGTGTATGGGACCGACAGGTCATAACTAAAATACTGCCTAATATAAGCGAAATTTTGTTTCTAACAGTTTGAAGCTGTCCACTAATTTTAATATATCTTTAGAAAAACATTTCAGACTAAGACTATATTTACATGTCATCACCACATCACCGAAACTAATCCAAATCCTTTCCAATGTAGAAAAAAAGTTATTGGATTTTGATAGCTTAGGGTTGAAGAGACTCCACCCTTAAAATATCTTGAGTTTTTTTTTACTCCCGTGAAAATCGAGGTTATAAATAGACTTTAGTTATGAGTTAATTGGACTTTATAACTTCTTAAATATATTTCTGAGGTTTTGATACGGCATACTATCTCCATTTCAAATTTATAGCGTCAATGATTTTTCGCATAACATTTAACATCATCTTATTAAGAAAATAGTAAAAATTAATACGTTAATTTCTTTGATGGTAAGATGAGTCACAACGAAATAAATGATATTTATTTCTTTTATTAAGATAGATGGTGAAATGTTATACGAAAAATCAACAGCATCGTAAAGGAAGTAGCTTTCAGATATTTCCTTAGGTGTGCAAATCACTACAGGCTGATCATGGTAGTAAAATCCACAACTCCACATCCCAGGTCTTAATTAAGCTAAGTCAGTCCACACAATGGTCTACTTCGTAACGGTCAACACTTAATTAACAGACAAGTGCTACTGGGTACAATGATAGAGGAACCAATCGTACACGCTGGCGCATACAAGCTTCATACTTTGACAAGTACGTGATTAATTATTTTGGCTTGAACTGTCATATTCTCACCAAAGATATTACCTTTTTCCCCTAAAAAAAAGATATTACCTTTTAGTTCGGCAATTTTGATGTGTGACGTTCTTTATTACTACGTGTTAGAAGTAAAAAACCCTTATATATACTGTATATTTGTAATGTAAACAGTATAAAGGTGGTGTTCATAATCCATACATTTCTGAAAGCTAGGATAGTCTGACCACCGCCAGAAAGGAAAAGAACATGAACCTCCTCTGTGCAATAGCAATACTCCCGGTGATTCTTGTGGCCTTACTAGATACTATACCGCTGGCAAGTGCATCGTCTCTGATGAATCACAGCCAGCCATCCATGGCAACGCTCGCGAGCTGCCCCAAGAGTTGTGGGCATCTGAGCATCCACTACCCCCTCGGAATCGGAGCAGGCTGCTTCCGGCAGCCTGACTTCAACCTCATCTGCGACAACTCCACTCAGCCTCCAAAGCTCTTCTTGCATGATGGCACCACCCAAGTCGTCGGAGATGTAGATTCCATTATTGGCATGGAAGTAGGATTATCGGATTGGCTCGATGTCAACATTTCTGCCACCATCCCTATGCTACCTGGCATCGTTCATTACAACTATTCTTGGAATCTCGGTTCGTTTTCTATCGGATATGCTTATCTGAACATTACTGGGTGTAACTTCGACACACATATCATTAACCCCGACACCGATACTTCCAAAAGGATCTGCAGGAACAGTTGCCCCAAGGAAGAAATCACAGAAGCAGTGGCTCGACGAAGCTGTAATGGTACTGGATGCTGCACATTTTATATCAACAAAGTTGCTAACTTGCAGCTCCGTTTCGTCCGCCAAGGTGAAGGAATACTTGGAGGGAACTCTACTCGGAACTCCTTATGGAACAGAATCAACATAGCTTGCGAAGGATCAGCCGCTGTCCTGTGGAGCATAATCGATCAACCGACATGTGCTAGTGCAAAGGATAACCGAACGGATTACGCATGTGTGAGCGCCAACAGTACATGCATAGACAGCTTCAATTCTATGGAATATCTTGGCTACCATTGTGGATGCAGCAGTGGCTACATAGGCAATCCTTACGTACTTCATGGATGCACACGTGACGAAGGTGCTTTTTTACATACACATGACAACTTGCAGTTAATCTGTTTGGTTTGCAAAGCTTGCAAATTCGATTTCTGGTTTATTTTCTATGTATCCCACTACTTATTTTTTCTGTCTATTAACTCCAAAGTACTATATTTTGTGATAACTTATCTCGATTCTCAACGGACAAAACAGAGTAGTGTAGCCTTAATTTTAGTAGCTACCAAATCAATCATGTATTTTGATAACATAATTTGGAGTATGATGTGTAGAGGGTCCTCTTTAAGAGGAAATACTAAACTATTTTCCCTTTTGATGCATAAGAGTGATGGTTTTATTTTCCATATTTTTTTATCATATCGAAAATCTTGTAATGAAAAATACACGATGTTTCATAATATTGCACGTGCACATAGATTATTTTACTTGGATACTATTACACATACTAAATCTTCTAGTATTAGACGACATGTGTTAGTTGTTTTAAAATTAATTTCAACAGTGTAGCATCATTAAAAGATTGTGCAGGAAATTAACTCGCATCAATTTTACAAAATGAATAAGATATTTTTAGACAAAATTGTTTACGTTTCCATCTAGAGAACGAATAGGTGTCTTCAGCTAATAGGTAACTTTCATATATAATAACTTTTTAAGTTATCATTTATGGTATAAAAGATGCTTGTTTTTAGTAACTATGAAGAATTGCTAGGTTCTTTTTTCTAAAAAATAATTTGAGCAAGCATGGAAGTTTATTAATCGTTGTAGCTAAAAGTCAATAGCATTACATCAACTATCATTAATTTTGACATGGATATTTTACTCCTGAAGCCATTTGGAGCTCAAGTTTTCGTTGTAGTCTACTAACTTATCCTGGCACTCCAATAGTTCAGTCATGGTTTACAATACTAACTACTAAAAATTACTAGTGATGAAGTTCATAAACTTTGTTCACTGAAATCAGGATATCATCCAGTTCAACAAAAGGCAAACTGCTCCCGACGGTGTGGGAATATCAGCGTTCCATTTCCTTTTGGGCTAGAGGAAGGCTGCGCTGCAAGAAAACTATTTCAACTCAATTGCACAAATGTGACATCTTGTACGCTCCAATTTAACCGCGGTCATGTTGTGACAGACATAGATCTCGCAGAAGGGGTTGTTCGCATCAAACTGCTTATTACCTCAGATTTAGAAGAGCAGGTGTTTGGGATGTACAGATTAGGAGAACCTACCTATATGAAAGTTTTGGAGAAGCAGTGATCTCTGTGCATTGGGCTGCTGCTAATCTAACATGTCAAGAGGCCCAGAAGAACCACTCTCGATATGCATGTGTCAGTGCAAACAGCACATGTTTAGGTGTTGATTCTACTGATGGATATATTGGATATAGGTGCAAATGCATGGATGGTTTTCATGGAAATCCATATGTCGTTAATGGTTGTGAAGGTATGCTACTCTGCATTGCCTTGTTTTTCGTCATCCCCAAGTGTTTTTCATCCACTCCCTAGGGTATTTGGTGTAACTTGTAAGGTATCTTTACATATTCTAGTAATGCATATTTTTATTAATGGATTGAGTTGCACAATGCGGAGTGAGATACAATGTTACTTTTTTTTTTGCAACAAGCAACAAACTTTTTTCTCTAAAATTTGCAAAGTAGACGATCTAATGGGTGCAAAGTTTCTCATAATTAATTGTTATTGGGAGCAAGACTGCCAACGATGATACCGTTTGAATTTTACTATTATGACCATCACCTCTATGTTTGTAATTTTATTCACGTTTCAAACATTGCATTTCAATTTGATGAAGTTCCTTATTCCAGATTTTGACGAGTGCAAGAAAACACCAGGCATTTGCAAAGGCATATGCCACAATTACATTGGGAGTTACCAATGCATGGAGTGCCCAGACAAAACAGAGTATGATGTGACAGCTATGCAGTGTGTTTCAAGAAGAAAACAAAATCTTCTGATAGGTATGTTCTCAATTGTTTTCCACTTCTCAAACTACATGAAAACAAAACACTAATTCGGCGATAAAATCCCTTTAGGTATTGTAATTGGACTTAGTGTTGGATTCACCATTCTACTCTTTGTAATGAGTGGAATGCTTCTTCTTCGGAGATGGAAAAGGGACATTCAAAGACAATTACGAAGAAATTACTTTCGAAAAAATCAAGGTCTTCTATTAGAACAACTAATATCATCTGATGAAAATGTGAGCGATAAGACAAAAATTTTCTCCTTAGAAGAGCTTGAAAAGGCGACAAATAATTTCGACCCCACACGTATCCTCGGACATGGAGGGCATGGCATGGTATACAAAGGAATCTTATGTGATCAACGTGTGGTAGCCATAAAAAAGTCAAAGATAATTAGCAAGATGAAATTGATAATTTTATCAATGAGGTTGCTATCCTCTCTCAAATAAATCATCCTAATATTGTAAGACTTTTTGGATGTTGTCTTGAAACTGAGGTCCCACTACTTGTCTATGACTTTATTCCAAATGGTTCATTATTTGGACTTCTCCATGCTCATGCAAGTAGTAGTTTTCGGTTATCTTGGGATGACTGTTTAAGAATTGCCACTGAGGTAGCAGGAGCACTCTGTTATCTTCATTCAGCAGCTTCAATATCAGTCTTTCATCGTGATGTGAAGTCAGCTAACATACTTTTAGATGCAAA